>NW_008612059.1:4206-6786 GCF_000691845.1 Merops nubicus | reverse complement strand
ATAAAGGGCAGAATATTGCTTAAAAAAGGCTAAAAATGTTAATTCTGGTTCTTCTGTCCCTCAGGGAGAACCTCAGGGCTGCCCAGCCCGCCCTGCATCCATCCCACACCCACCCTGGAGCTGGAAGAGCTCGAGAACAGCAGCAGAGAGAAATTCAGAGAAAAAAAAAAAAAAATAGCCCATCGTTTATTCTCTTTTATTGACTTTGGTAATATTTGCACGTGTGGAGTTTGGGGCGGAAAACCCAGATCTTGGCGAGGAAGCACGGTGCCCGGGAGAGTTTTTAGAAGCGAGTTTTTTCCCCCAAATTCAGCTGTTAGAAGCAGCAGCGAGCCGGGCGGCGGGTATCAGCAAAGAAACAAAACCCAAACCCTCCCCTTCAGCTACGTGTCATTCAACCAGCTGGTTCTTTTTTTATATTTTTTTTTTAATGTGTTTTTTTTTTTTAGAAAAAAGCTTTATAAAAGAGCGATACCCTGGCCAGGCTCTAGCTGACAACTCAGCCTTCCCCTCAGTCTGTCGTGAGAGGGGCTCGTGTGGACGGGACCCTTCCCAGAACCACGGGAGCAGAACGTGCCCCAGAGCCACGGAAAAGGCACCGAAACTCGCCGGGGATTCCAAACCCACCCCCGGGTCCTGCTCCGGGGCTGGGGGAAAAACGGGGGCAGCTTCCCAAAAATGCTGGACAGTCAATTTAAAAACCAGCTCGCCACGGTGGCGTGTTAAAAAATAGAGTGTTTCTGTGTCATTCAAGGCAGAGATGGAAGGGAGGAGACCCCCAGGCTACAGGGGACATCAAATTTGATATTTTTTTTCCCCAATTATAAACGTACAATCTAGAGGTTAAAAAAAAAGAGTGAGAAATCCTCCCCGGGAGGAGCCGAGAGCTTCCACCTCTCACCATCCAGGTGGACCAGCTCGCTAAACAGGGGGTGCTTTCCTTCAAACAAAGCTGTTTGTTTGGGTTCTTTTCCTCTAAAAAAAACTCTGTTCAAGGGAGAAATTTAAAAAAGAAAAGACAAGGGAGGAGGAAGAAGAAAGCACAGGCCGCTCTCTACGCTCCCTCTCGCTGGGCTCAGCTGTTGTTCACCTCTTCCACCAGGCCGGGTAGTTTACAGGTTAGAAAGAGTGGCTCTCGACTAATGTTTTTACTCCTGATTTTATTCCTGATTTTATTTTTTTTTTTTTCCCCCTCTTTTTGAAGGAGTCTGAAGTGGCTGAGAGAATCCTCCCTCATTGGCAAAGTCAACAGAGCTGGTTGGAGGCAGTGGGACGTCCAGCCCGTCTGTCCTTTGGTTGTAAGAGACAAACAAGTGCTGGATTGTTTTGCTTCTTGGTTGTTTTCCTTTTTTTTTTTAAGTTTTTTTGTCGTTGTTTTTGTTTGTTTGTTTGTTTTTGGGGGGTGGGGTGGGGAGGGAAAGGGGCGAGTGTGTGAATCGGGTGCTACACGGAGGGAGCGGGAGCTGCTCAGTCGCCAGCCTCGTTCTCCTCTGCTGTCTCTCCCGTGGTGGCATTCTCTGCGTTCTTGGAGGCCTGTGGAGACAAACCCACGGCCAGTCAGGACCCCCCAGGGGGGCTGGCAAGTGGCCACCACGCTCAGTCCCACCCCGGGGGCCACTGGTCCCACCCTGGAGGCCACTGGGAGCTGCTGGTCCCGGAACGCCCTGGGACCTGCCAATAGCCAGGGAGAACATGCCACTCATCCCTGACAAAACAGGGCCAAGTTACCTTCTTTTTCTTCTTTTTCTGGGTCTTCCGGCTTGCAGAACTTTGTAGAAGGGCCTGGAGACAGGAAGGAAACAGAAGCAGCTCAAAAGCTGACTCCTGGTTATGACAGCAGATAAAAGGAAACACCTTCAGGGTGGAACGGCCACCACTGGTCACTGAAGGAACGTGGGGAAGGCACAGTGGGCACCACAAGGGGTGGGGAATGCCACAGCCCCACACCCTGCCCCGGAATGAGGCCTCTGAGCCAGCTGCTGGCACTTCCCAGCCACTCCTGGGGAGACCTGGAGCCACTAAAGCCAGCACTCGATGCAGGAGATAAGAGCCTGATGTGGTCTCAGGGATCATTTCCCTTTCGGAGCTCACCCCCCAGCCCCCTGCCCTGCTCTGGATTCTCCCTCCTGCTGAGGGAAACCCACACAGGGTGCCCCACGGGGTGGGGTCTTTAGGATTCTTTTTAAACCCACCTTCAGTTCTCCATCTTGCACCTCAAACTCGGACTTGTAGAGCTCTGGTTCGAAGGGGCCGCTGGTTATCCTCATGGGGCCGTTGGGCATTAAAAGCACCGTGAACTTAAACTGTGCAACAAACTCCCCTGGAAGAGACAGAGAGAAATGGGAATTGCCACCCCTCCGTCCCAGCCACGGGGCAGGAGTTTCCCAGCAGAGGTCACTTGGATTCCTCTGCCATCAGTGCTAAAATTCAGCTTGCAGGGAATTCTTGGAGGTCCCTGGGATGAGGCTCAACAAGGGCAAGGGCTGGGTCCTGCCTTTGAGTCACCACAACCCCCTGCAGGGCTCCAGGCTGGGGCAGAGTGACTGGAAACTGCCCCAGGGAAAGGACCTGAGGGGGTTG
>NW_008612059.1:2576-3760 GCF_000691845.1 Merops nubicus | reverse complement strand
TTGCCGTGGAGTAACCATTTCTGCCCCTGGAGGTTTGCCTAGGTCTGTGCCAGGGCAGTGGTGGAGTCCCCACCCCTGGAGGGGTCCCCAAGCCGTGGAGATGTGGGGTGAGGGACATGGGTTGGGGGGTCCTGGCTGTGCTGGGGGCACAGTTGGTCTTGGTGATCTTAAAGGTCTATTTCAACCAGAAAAGTTCTATGATTCTATTCTTAGGCCCACCCTGGCCAGGACAAAACAGTCCCTGCAGCACCCAGACCTGCTCTGGGAGAGCCTCAGCCATCCAACTCTCCTCCTGGCTCAGGAAATCACTCCACAAAAATTCATCTTATCACTGGAACGACTCCAAAACGAGCTCCAGGAGCCAAGGGGATAACGAGTTTCCTGGAGGACAAATCCCTTGAAGTACATCTCTGGGGGGAGTCAGCCCCTGGGAGCTGTTTGCTCAGCACCCACCTGCACCCAGCTCCATCCTCCCGCCGCCGGCGCTCACCTTCCTTCTCGTAGAGGACGTTGAAGGGCTGGAGCAGCTCGTGTTTGGCGCATTCCACCACCCCCATCCTGGCCTTCTTCTCGTCCTCGAATGCCCTGTGGAGGAGATGAGAGCCAGGCCTGAGCTCAGGACCTTTCCCAGAAGCCAGATTCCACCCCGCAGGGTTCAGGATCTGTCCCGCTCCAGACGGGACCTCGCCCCGGCGAGCAGATTTGGGGATGAAAAGGGCCCCTGGAGTGAATGTTGTTTCCTTAGTTGCAGAGTCCAGCCTGGAAGAGCCTCACCCCTCCCTGGTTTATTTTAGACCCTATTCCCAGCTCCCCACCTGCCACGGGGCACAGGGAGGGCCTCAAATCCTCAGGCTCTGCCTGGAATTCCTGCTTAAGCCCCCGACATCCTTCCGACACCCACTCCCAGGCTCCAGCCCAGCAAACCCTGCCGTGGAGCAGACCAGTTTGGTGCTGGTGCAGAACTGGGAGGGGTGGCTGACACACCAGGGCTGCAGAGGAAACCCCTGAAGTTCAACCAGGGTGAGGGCAGGGTCTTGCCCTTAGGGAGGAATAACCCCACGGACCAGCAATGGGCCCTCGTGGCCAAGGCCAGTGGCCTCCTTGGGTGCATTTAGAAGGTGGTGGCCAGCAGGGTGAGGGAGGTTCTCCTCCCCTCTACTCTGCCCTGGTGAGGCCACCTCTGA
>NW_008612059.1:0-2188 GCF_000691845.1 Merops nubicus | reverse complement strand
GCTGATCTCCAGAGCCCCCCCTTCCCCTCCTCCCCCAGGGCAGTACCTGAGAGTGAACGGCATGGTATCGAAGCGCCTCTCCACCTCGCTGAAAAAGGCACGGGAGGTTTTCATCTTCAGGCCATACTGTTTGGAGGGGTCCCTTTTGTAAATGGTGGTTCTCTGGCCCGCGTCCTTCGCCTGCAGAGGCAAGAGGGGCTGAGGGGGCAGCACCAAGGGGCTGCCAACGCCGGTGCCCCCACACCCTGACCTGTTTTGGGGCAGAAAAATCTCCCCCCCTCAAAGACGCAGCGATACCGAGGCAAAGAGAGAGCCACTGGTGAAACTGGGACCCCCCCAAAAATGTGGCCGTGGGGCCCCACTGGGTGCTGAGTCTCTCCTGAAACACACACGTGGGTGGAGAGGAACCAGACTCACCTTTCCCTCTCCACTGCTGACGAGAACATCAACGGCGTAGACTTCGTGGACCTCAAATTCTGCTTTTTCGTGGTCCTTCCTGGATGAAAAGAGAGTCTGGTGAGTCAAAGGATGGGAGACAGAGAGGACAAAGCCTCCTCCACGGCCACAGAACCACCACCAAACCCACGCAGGGCTCAGCCACAGAAGGTCACCAGGACACAGTGGTGCTGCAGTGAGCAGAAGAGCACCAGCTGGTGCAGAAGATGCAGAGGTTGGAGATGCCCAGCAGCAGAGCCAGGCTGGCAGAGAAAAACCCCATCAAACCAGAGCTCCTCTTGCCCGTGGCAAAGAGCTCCACCCCCAATGGAAGGGTCAGGGGGGGTCTCAGACACTCAGCACCAGCTCTTGGTCCCATTCCAAGCAGGCCCCACCACACCTGGTGTGTCACCATCTCTGAGAACTTCCAGTCCAAGCTCTGGATTTCAAGCCACCGAGCTCTAAATATTCAGGGTGAAACCCAACCCCAAGAGATACCCGAGGGAGAGGAGCTGCTGGAACAGGATGGAATGATAAAAATCCAGCTCCAACCCCTCCTGAGATGCTCCTGAAGGTGATCACCACCCTGGCAGCTCCTGCCAGACCAAGGGCTGGTCCTGGCACAGCTCCAGGTGAATGAGCACCAGCAGCTACAGCCAGCAACAGTTGGTCGTGGTGCTGGCAGCCTCTGCTTGGAGAAACTGGACAGAACCCAAGAGCAGCTGCAGGTGCCAGCTCCACAAGGAGCCTTCACAGCACTGACTTCCAGCTTTTCTTTCTCCAAACACGGAGCCACGCTCCGTGTTCCCACAGAACAGAGATGATTTGGGGGTAACCAGCTACAGGGTTGCCCATACCCTGGTGAAATGGAACATCTCCCAGCTGATACTGCAGGGAGGAACAGAGTCACCAGTCTAAACCCAGCCATCCCCCCCCAAAAACACTGCTGGAAGCAGCAGCCCCCCCAGGTGCTGCTCACTTCTGCTGGTCTGTAGGGTTCTGGATGATTGTTTTCTCCCCATCGATCACGTGCTGCTTCAGCTGGTGGGACAGCATCCCTGCAGCAGAGAAGAGGAGCTGTTAACGTGGAGTCCATCCAACCACAGCACAGCCAGGGCCCCCCAACCCGTGTCCCTCACCCCACATCTCCACAGCTTGGGAACCCCTCCAGGGGTGGGGACTCCATCACTGCCCTGGGCAGCCTGGCACAGCCCTGGGCAACCCTCCAGGGCAAGAAATTGTTCCTCAGGGGCAACTGAAACCTCCCCTGGGGCAATTTGAGGTTGTTTCCTCTTGTTCCCTTGTTCCTTGGGAGCAGAGCCTGACCCCCCCCTGGCTCCAGGCTCCTGTCAGGGGCTGTGCAGAGCCAGAAGGTATCCCCTGAGCCTCCTTTGCTCCAGGCTCAGCACCCCCAGCTCCCTCAGCTGCTCCTCACCACACTTGGGCTCTAGACCCTTCCCCAGAAGCTTCGTTGCCCTTCTCTGGCCATGCTCCAGCCCCTCAAGGTCCTTCCTGGAGTGAGGGGCCCAAGAACCCAGGGTTTGAGGGGTGGCCTCCCCAGTGCTGAGTCGAGGGGGATGACCCTTGCACTGGTCCAGAGCCCCCCCCCCCGTCCTCACCTTCGATGGGTGTGCAGTGGAACGAGTGGGCGATTTTGTTCCAGGCCTCTGTCACTTGTGTGTTCTGGAGGAAGGACACAGGAAACACATGAGAGACACAAAACTCATCAAATCAGGAAGGTTAGAGAAGACCT
>NW_008612058.1:0-6043 GCF_000691845.1 Merops nubicus | reverse complement strand
GGATGGGGGCTGGCAGAGGGCTGTGGGGTCCTGGGAGGTGGTTGTGGGGGCAGCTCAGCCAGGAGGATGCTCCCAGCCCTCTGGAGAGGTTTTCTACCACTTTGGCAATAAAAGTCTGTAGAAATACCCCCCATCCATCATGCTGGGGTGTCTTCTGCCCAGCACAGCCCTCGGTGTGCTGAGCTTTACTCTGTGCTCAGCCAGGCTCACCCCTTTGGGTTCATGTGCCCTCACCCTGGAGTTTTCAGTGCTACCCCCAGAAATGCCTCCTCCCCCCTCCCCAGCAGCCTGAATCCATTCTTTGAAACTGGGCTGGGCTCAGGGACCTTCTGTTCCCAACCAGCCTCTGCCCTGTCCTGGCAGCTGGCATCTTGTCAGGAATCAGGGAGCTGCCCCCACCAGAGAGTGTCTCTGAGTGCCTGGTGCCTCTTGGGCCAGCTGGGTCCTCTGCTCAGCCTCTCTCCAGGCTCCTGTGTGGGTCAGTGCTTGGTGACTCAGTTTCCCCACCTGGCTGGGACTAAACCAGAGCTTCTGGAGCTTTCCATGCTGCTGCCAGCAGCCCTTGGGATGGAGAGAAGCCCAAGCAGACCCAAGGGAGACCCAAAGCTCATTTCATCCAGGATGCTTTGGGGAGGGTTTGTCCAACCTCCTGGGGAGCAGCTGGGCTTGGAGCTGCTGCCCCAGAGCCTGGGTGTTCCTTCCATCACCCTTTGCCCCCAAACCACCCAGACACAGGGAAGCCCAAGCGAGACCCGAGGGCTTGGCAAGGCCAGTGCTGCTCGTGGGACATGCAGGCTGGGTATCAGCGTGGGGGGAAGGTTCCTTCCTGGAGCTCTGGTGCCCTGCTCACACCTCCCCTGGGCACAGAGCTCCCAGCTCAGAGCTGGGACACTGCCAGGCTCTGCCTTCCCAGCTTGAGAGCCCAGTTAGCAGCTTGAGGGGCTGACAAAGGGGGGGGCAAAGTCAGCCCTGGTTTGTACCAGCATGTGCAGGGGCTGAATCTTCCCCCCTGAGCAGCTTTCTGGTGGCTGGGAAGTGATGTCCCCGTGGCTACACCCTTATTGTGTGTGGTGCTCCTGAGGGAGCAGCACCCAGGGAGTGGGTTCCCCCCATCCCAGAACAGGGTGGGCAGGTCATAATATTTTCTTGTTTTCTTTTACTCGTTCACCTGCTTATTTTATAATTCCCTGCACTGATTTCTGAAGTGGTCTTTAATCATTCTCAGCAGGGGTGCTGACTCGAATTCATGTCTGGGAGAGAAACAATCCCCGTGCAGGAATAATGTGGTTTGTTCTGTGGGAGTCCAGGTCTCCAGATCTTTGATTCTCTTGACTGCAGTCAATAAAACATGCTTTGACTTTCAGGGAACCGTGACTTTCAGGCTCCCTTTGGGTAGGTGATGTTCTGAATTTGCTGCTGAACACGCCAGAGCCTCGGAGAGCTGGTGGGTTTGCACCCCCAGGAAGCATTTAGCAGGAGCTTGGGATTTTGCTTTTGTGGCATTAGGGATGGCAGCTCTGAGCGTGGGTAGTTAAGATGGCTGGGAAGTTAAAAAAGATCCATTTTTTTTCTATTTTTTTTATTTTAAAGGAGAAAATAGGAAAGGACACACCTGAAGAGAGATCTGCTGTTCCCAGGGCCAGCTTTGGGCTTTGGCTCTCAGCCCAGGTGAGCTGCAACCTCCAGACTTCCCTCAACACCCAAACCTCAGAGTTGCTCCAGGTTTGGCTGAGCACAGCAAGGAACAACCCCTCTGACCCCTGCTTTTCACTGAAGGCAAAGCTGGCCTAAAGCTCTGCATCTGAGGTTCCCCTGGGGAGAGGCACATTGCCTGCAGAGCTGGCAGGCTGGAAACACCCCAGCTTCCATGCCTGGATGGTGAAATATCAGATGAGGTTGGTGCTTTACAGGGGCTGAGCACTGCCCAGAGGGTGGAAGCTGGGGAGGCTTTGCACCTACCTTCCATATGTCCCCATGGGCATCCCACCTTCTTGGTCTGCAGGTTCAGGTTGTCTCCTGAGGTCATGCTGAGAGCACAGGACCAGACACAGACCTCAGTGGTCAGCTTCCAGTCCTGCACCCTGTCCTCTACTCAGTATTTCTCCTGCTCCTCTGCTACCTTCAGGGTCTCCTCCTTGTTCAGCTGCCCCTTCTTGGCACCTGCCAACCAAGAGGTTGGTGCTCAGGTGCTTAAACTGGGCATGGGCCACGTCTGCCTGCCAGCTGACCCCTTCCAAGCTGCTGGGGGCTTTCCTGCCAGAGCTGGGAGCCCATTTGGCCACCTCACAGGCTTTCCTGTGCCTCCAACCAGCTCGTTTGTCCTGCCTGGTGTGCTCTTGATGCTTCTTTAACCATTCATCCGTGAAGGTGCTCACCAAAGGGTTGCCAAAGCCCAGGTGACTGTCCCCAACTGTGTGGCTTTCACCCCAACAAGGTCCCTGTCTGTGGTGGAGGTGCTGATGCCCCTCGGGGTCCATGTGAATGATGAGGACGTTGCACTCCCCATGGGGGTGATGGAGGCTGTAGGTCAGGGCTGCTGGCACCTCTGGCACCTCACTGCAGCCCCTCAGCACGGTGACACCAGCAGTTACCCCAGTGGCTTTGGTGGCCTGGGTCTGGAAGCCACTGAGATAAGCTGGCCCAGGGAGGACGGCTTCTCCTGCCTGCCCCACATCGGCTCAGCCCCTAGGATGGGGATGGGAAACTCGGGGCCACTCCAGCTCCACGCTGGGCTCTGACCCACCCAGAGCCAGCCAGGACACGGGGTGAGAGCTGAGGCAGAGCCCAGGGCAGCAGACAGCTCCCCAGAGCGGGGTTTGTTTCCAGCGAAACGGCCTCTCTGCGGGTGAGAGCATCCAGCTCCGGGGGATCCAGCCATCCACACGCCCAGCCAGGCTGGGTGGGCCGAGTGAAACGATTCCCTGAGGAAGAGGGGGTTGGGATTTCAGCTGGGTGGGGTCGTTTGGCCCTGGCTGGACCCTCGGCTGTCCTGGCTCCGGCGTTTGGCTCCGGGGGCGGCTCGCAGCCCTCTGCTCGGCGATGCCAGGTGGCCAGAAAACCTCCTCCAGCCCCAGAGCTGGCTGCCTGTCAGCACTGGATGAATGATCTGTGAAAACCTCTCCCGGCTCGCACAAAACAAGGTAATTATTCAGAAAGCAGGGGAAAGAGGATGGAAATATTATCTGTTAGTGATTTACAGAGAACCGCAGACGGTGTCAAAGAACAGCAGCTGAATCAAACTCCCCTTGGCAACTTCTTGGCTCCCAAAAGCTCCAGATGACCCTGGGAAGGGGGAGCTGATCCCACTGACACTCCTACACCCTGGGGAAGGGGCTCCTCGGGGTCTAGGGCTGGGTCAGGACAGAGCTGAGGGGTTCACAGAGGGGAAGGACACGTGTGCCAGAGCCCTGCCTGGATTTAGGATGACAAAGACCAGGATGCAGGGGGAGCCCACGTTGCTTTTGTTTTCTATCATGGCAACCAGAGTTTTAGGGTACAAACGGGGATCCAGGATGGTCTGAAGAGTCTTCCAAGCTCTGCAGAGCTACAAACTGCTTTCCTGCTAGCGAGGCTACCCTGGAAAATCACTGAGGCAGAGGCTTTCTCAACGTTTCTCATCCCCCTTCCTTCGGTAGCAGCTTTACAGCTGCTCTTCCTTAGCCAAATGTTTTTCCCTTGGCGACCGTGACTGCTCTGGCAGGTTTGTTGTTCACGTTCTGAAACCAAATCTCTCCTTTTCCTCCAGCTCGAGACTCTTCCAGCTCCCCCCCACTTTGCTCCACCCTGACTTTCTGGAGGGTTTCTTCCTTTGTAACCGCTCGCGGCGTTTACGTTTTCCAGGTGCTCTGTCAAAGCCCCAAAAGCCGAGTCGCTGCAGCCCTCCACCTCCACCCTGCTTCCCCAAAAACCCTCTCCTCTGAGCAAGGAGGAGGGGGTTTGTTTCCAGCCCTCCACCGCCTCTGCCAAGCTCTTGCCTTCTGCTTTCACCACCCGCTCTCTCCCCAGCCCAGCATCCAGCACAACGCGGCGAGTTCCAGGAGCTGAAGTGTTTCTCCTACACACGGCGCCTTTGCCCGGTGATTAGAAGGAGTCCCCGAGGTAGCCAAGCACAGCAGAATTTCAGTTTAATATGCACACCCACGCAGCCTTACTAAAAACCCAAGACACTCCCCCGGTCCTCCTCGGGAAAGGGGGAGCACTGCAGAGAGCAGCTCCTGTTTCAGCTCCGCCGCTCGCGGGAGGGCTGGGAATACGCTGGCTTTGGAAAAAAAAAGGTGGGGAAAGAAGTTTCCCAGAGATTTCAAGGTATCTCTTACTGGGAGAGAGAGAGAAGGGTGTAAAAAGGCCACAGCTCGAATCCTGGGGTCAGTTTTGGGCCCCTCACTCCCAGCAGGACCTTGAGGGGCTGCATCGTGGTCAGAGAGGGGCAACGGAGCTGCTGGGGAAGGGTCTAGAGCCCAAGTGTGGGGAGGAGCAGCTGAGGGAGCTGGGGGTGCTGAGCCTGGAGCAAAGGAGGCTCAGGGGAGACCTTCTGGCTCTGCACAGCTCCTGACAGGAGCCTGGAGCCCGGGGGGGGTCGGGCTCTGCTGCCCATTGACCAGTGATAGGATGGGAGGCAATGGGCTGGAGGGGCACCAGGGGAGGTTTTGACTGGATCTTAGGCAGAATTTCATCCCTGCCAGAGTGGTCAGGCACTGGACCAGGCTGCCCAGGAAGGTGGGGGAGTCCCCATCCCTGGAAGGGTTCAAAAAATGAGGGGCTGTGGCACCTGGGGACGTGGTTTAGTGGTCATGGGAGTGTTGGGTGATGGTTGGACATGATGAGCTTAGAGGTCTTCTCCAGCCTCAGTAATTTCAAGAGCACAGGAGCATCAGGCAACACAGGCACAAAAGGGACCAGATCACCCCACTGTGGTTTATTAGAGCTGTGAGTAGCTGCTGCCTCTCCTTCACTCTCTCTTGGGTCTGCAGAGGGAACCTTTAACTCCACAGTGCTCCCACACTCCCCTTTGCTCGGGCAGGAGGTGTCAGAGCCCAGCCTGTTCTGTGTCACGCTGTAAGAAACAACTGCTTGAGGAACCCAACCCCCAGCCACCCCTCGGGTGTGCTCTGAGGTGTCACCCAGCAGGCTGAGCAGAGCTGCCCACACAGGTCACCCTCCTGCCCGGGTCTGGCAGAGGAGCAGCTGCTGGAGTTAGAGCTAAGGGGGAACAAGTTCACGTGAAGGTTTTCCTGTCGCTGAGGCCTCCTGTCTCCTTCTCCCTGCTCCTCCAGCTCTCTTGCCCTCAGCCTTTCAGGCAGTTTTCCCCCTGCCCTGCTTCTCCCTCCAGCCCTTTTGGCTCTGCTTGCTCTCAGCTCTACTCTCAAGATGGAGACACCTCATCCCCCTCATCTTCTGCTCCCCTCCTTCCTCCAGCACCAATCCTCCTTCACCCGCCCTGGCAGAAGTCCTCCCCTCCCTGCAAGCAGCTCCTCACCTCTGAGCCCTGCCCTAACCCAGCCTCCCCTCCTCTGGCCACCATATCCCCCTCATCCCACCCTCTACTCACACACACCAGCTACAGGATCTCCTTTCACCTTGTCCCACCCCTTCTTTGCCCTGGCCTGGCTCAGCTCAGCCCCTTCCCTCAGTCCCTGGTGCAGGTCAGCCCCTTCCCTAGTCCCTGGCACAGCTCATGCTCTGGCACAGACTAGCCCAGCCCAGCTCAGCCCATTCCTCAAGCCCAGCCCAGGCCTGGCCTGGCCCAGCTCAGCTCAACCCCTTCCCCAGCTCTGAGCCAACTCAGCCCCTTCCCTCAGCCCAGGCCCGACCTAATCTGGTGCAGCCCAGCCCAGCTCAGCTCCTTCCCCTGACCCCACCCAGCTCAGTCCTTACCCCAATTCCGAGCCAGCTCAGCCCCTTTCCCTTTTTCCCCAGTTCCGAGCCAGCTGAGCCCCTTCCCCTGCCCGGCCCAGCCCAGCTGAGCCCCTTCCCCTGACCCAGCCTGGCCCATCTCAGACCCTTCCCTCAGCCCAGCCCTGGCCTGGTCCCGCTCAGCTCTACC
>NW_008612057.1:0-28259 GCF_000691845.1 Merops nubicus | reverse complement strand
GGTTTCCGCCACCCTGAAATCTGTGTTTTCAAACAAAAGTTTTCAACCCCCGTTCTCCGGAATTCCAAACAGAATGGAAAATTTTTCGGATTTTTTTTCCCCTGGAAGGCCACCAAGCAAATAAAGTCCCATTGGCTCCAGATGGGTTAATAATCACACAGGCTTTGCAAACACAGCTGATGGGAGTCACGGTTTTTCAGAGCGCCGTGCCTGCGCGGGTGGAAGCACGGTGCGTGAGCTGCTCCCTCTCAGTGTGCCACCGCAGCCGGCAGAGCCGCTCCCTCCCCCCTGGCTGAAAACCAGACAGTTTCATAGCAGAAGTCCTGGCTTAGGTCCATCTTTTTTTAATGTTTTTGCTTCATTCCACATTCGAACGTGTAGGACATCAAGACAAACAGACGGAACTGAGCACCACTATGGCTGCTTACATCAAATACACATTTCTAAAGTGTGATCTCGGTAGCCTTCTTCTAAACTCTCGTTAAGACGGTGCTTGAATTAAAGTCTCATGTCATCGTGCCTTTTCCACTGATGAGTGCTGCCAAACTGCTCCCTTGATGGTGACCATCTGCTGCCTCATGGCTAGTACTTAGATGAGACACTTTTTGAGGGTCAACTTGCCTTTTACCCTTTTTGTGTATGGTGATGAGCACAAGTGTCCACGACTAGGATCTGAGCTGATGTTATAATGTATATAAATCATAAACCCACCAGTATTGTTTTCAAATCCCCAAATCTAAAACACCACAGACCATGGACACAGTGACTTGTCTCAACTCCCAGAGATGTCTCTGGCAAAACACAGAACTGCACTGTGGTCTCCCATCTTCTGCTGCAGTAAGCAAACCTCTGGAAATTATCATTGGCTTCTAGTTAGAAAATGGAGGATGTTTTCCAGAGGAAGGATCTGCAACATTAAGGACCGATTACTGGGGCATTTAAAAAAAAAGCTGATCTTTAAAAGGAAAGATCTAAGGGAGTATCTGCAGATAATCTCAGCAAGATAATCCCAACCCACATCAAGATAATCAGACTGAAATGAGAGAAGACTGTTAGCCAGTGCCACAAACAAGCAAGTATCAGGAGAGCCACAGTTGTTTGGCTTATGCTAGAAAAAATATTTACAAACTTTGGCAATAAATTCAAAGCTGACAAGGGTCATATGCTTCAGGGTCAAAACTTCCACTGGCTTTTGTGGCATTTTGTTCCATATCCAAATATAACACTAACATGGTGTCCAATGACTGGACTAATTCAGAGATTTATTTAGAACCTGAAGGAATGAAACTACTAAAAATACCCTATTCTTGGGGAAATGCACTTTCTCTTCCTATCTGTATAGCCCATGTTACGTTGCGTAGGCTACATAAATTTCTAAATCTGTACAAAAGATTATGTTCAATAAGCATCGTCCATAATGGAAATATTTCTAAGTGTATGTATTCATTCTGCTCAACCCTTACCAGAAAGCCTCTTCTGTTACAGTTTTGGTTTTAGCTCATTAGGAAAAGTCATAAAGTCCTCAGTATAAATTATGTAAAATAATAAGCACTGAACCAATTTTGGTACCTACAGTAGTTGGTGGGATGACTGAGTACTTGATTCAAGGCTCCATCAAGTGCTGACATGTTTACAAGCCACACTTTATTATGGGATGTATTGGGAATTTGGCAATAGGGAAGTCTGAATCTGTTCAAGACCAATAAGGCGAATACACTCCTTCTATTCTCATCTCCTTTAAGACTATAACTGCCAGTCTGGCTTTCTCATTAAGTCGTACAAACTGGAATCTGAACTCAAAGGAAAGGAGAACTCTTACCAGCAGCCTGACATGACTCTGATACATCTGGAAGGGTTTCACCACCAAAACCACAGCTGTTCTCTTTTCAGTTATCGGGAGCTGATGGGACCCCACAGCGATGGGGTTTCCAGCACTGAATGTCACTCCTTGGAGTTGGAAGTTGCAGGTGAGGTCACAGAAGGGCAAGACAGGGCAACGGTGTGGCTGCAGGCTCTGCAGGACTTTCTCATAACAACTGGCCAGCCCCTGTAAGCAGGAAATGAGACTTTCCTCCTCACAAAGAGTATAAACCAAGAACACAGATCTTACAAGTGTCACTGTTCCTCCTGGAGATGTTTTAATTGTAGCCAAGTGGCTGTCCTTTTCGTGTGTAGGTGTGTGGAACTTAGAGTCTAGGAAGTAGCTCTGAACTGGTTTACAGAAGAAAAAAGCAAACGAACCCACTGCTCGCTGGTGATGACATGGAGAATGAGTCTGAGAAGGATGCAGGTGAGGCGTTTAATTGCTAGCAAACTCACTTCAGAAATGGTCAGAAATGGCCAAAGGAAAATCCTCAGCACCCAAGAGGGACTGCTGTTGCAGCGGGCTGATCACCAGGTGGGAAAGCTCCCCTTCCCCAGGCCAGGCAGCAGCGAGGAGAAAGGTGGTGAACAGGAATCCAGGGTTCCGGTGCCCAGAGACAGAAGGTGTCATCTGGGAACAGCTTGGAAAAACCAAAATATATCCAAAGAGGGCTTGCCAGTACCAGCTTTTGGGAAACTCCACCCAGCTGTCCCTAATGTCCACAGGCCGTGTCAGAGCTTGGCACAGGACAGGTAGGGTGTGAGGGGCAGAAGAGTTTTCTGAACCTGCTGCTGTCAAGCCATGCTTGTAGACAGCAGAGTCAGGCCCTGGGTCTGCTCGCAGCGCTGTGGCCTGACCTCCTAGCTAGCATAGTAGTTCCTCTCAAAGTTAAAGCCTCCTTTGGCCTGTCACTCAGTGATTACAAATGAATTTCTTATTTTCCTTCATAATGGAATTGCTTTAAGGTAGTCAGATATGTGGGACAGATTCTCTCTTTGGTTTAAATAGAATACAGTGCAATTTAGGAAGTGTTACATAATGATTTTCCCTAATGGATGCTCTAATAGATGAGATCCTTTATCATATATTCTCCATTGTTTCAAAATTACATTTGTCTAAATATCCATTCTTATTCTGCTGTAAAGGTAGCTCTGGGAGTTTTTCTGATCCAGCAGTAACCATTTATTGCCTGTATGTGATTAGGCCCTTTTAAACAGCTTTTCTGCAAACAAGTTTTTCTTCTTGGCTATGAACTCTTCAAACTTTCACTCCTTCAGTGGGAGCTGAGACAGCTAATTACCTGCTATCAGGCTGAAACAGTTATATTAAAATTAGTATTTCTCATAGGGTTTTGCCAGTATTAACTTTTAAAATATTATCAACAGGAAATACCCGGTCAGTTAATAGTTGGTTGCCATTTTCCCTTACATTACTGGATTAAATAATTGTGGGTAAAATGTTGGCTGAATTTGACCGACAGTAGCAGCAAGGAGAATGGTGTAATTGTAAATCATACCTTATTTCAGAGGTAAAAAATTGTCAACATGTCTGGCTGTTTTGCTTTTTTCATGGTCTAAATTATTTATATTGGGATGAAGAAAATAATTTTTTTTCTCCCACAAATATCCAATAATTTGTTTATAATTTCTCTAGAAGTCTTTGATATGCACAGTGGCATCTCTTTATATAGGAAATAAATTTGATACCCTTGAGTAGACGACCAAGCTAAGGCAAACACTTTTTTTTCCAAACAACAAAACTAATTTTCCATTTTTCAATAAATTACAGCAGTTAGGATATTAATTCCTAAATACTTTGCTTCGCTACAAAATCATGAGTCTTGTAGCTCTTTCCTTATAGGTTCCTTCAACACTTACTACGCCCAAGTTAGTATAATAGTATAATCATAGTTTGACAAATCACTGAATTAACTGATTTCTTACAGAATGTAAAAAAAAATGCTTATGTTTGGGTGTTTACGTTAGAATAATTTTGTCTGCATACTGCAAAATACTCTGTTCCATTTAATGAGCTGCCCCAGCTGAGCTCTTATTCTGATGTATTCCTTATGCCAGACATGCAGAATGAAACAAGTGAGGCAGACCTTGGTAGCTTCTTTTCATAGCTTAAATTCCTTGGTATATATCAACTAGATTTTGCCCTGGCAGAGAAGGAGAACAACTTATTAAAGTCTTCATCTGACCTTTACATCCATGACTAGTGACTCTAATGGGAGACCACTTCTTTAATTTAGCGGCAAAACTAAGACCTTGTTGTAATGCTACGCAAAAGATAAGACACATTTCCTCTACTTCACAGAGCTATTGAAGTAAAAATTGCTAGTGTGATTTATCAAATATTTGTACAACACAAACGAGGGGACATAAAGCCACGCACCCAGAGAACAAGCATTGTTAATCCAGCACAAGAGAAGCCATTTGCCGTTACCTGGGCGCACCCCTCACAAGTTGCACATCAAACCACCGAGTGAGCTCTCTGCTTCCACTTGTGACTGGTCCAAGCTGTGCATGAGGCAGGCTGACCAGAAAGCTGCATCTGCAGCCCCAGCACCCGGGGGAAGGAGAGGGTGATAAAGGAGCCTCCAGACCCATCACTTTATACTGTATTGGTTTTAACACAAATAATCTTTTTTTTCAAACTTCTGCTTGAATGACAGGATTATCATCTGTATCAGTGCCAAGTTCTACAGCTCCATAGGTGTGCCGGGTCCACTTCTGAATCTACCTCAGAAGGCTTAGTCCCCACACTGCAGGCCTGGCTGACATACTGGGCACATGACAGCCATGTTACTGGGGGATGATACAGTCTGGATGGGTTTTGTGTAGCATAGACAGTCCGCTCCCAGAAAGGGAAGGTTGTTTTTATCAGGATGTCCAGCACTGTAGGGCCATTAAACAAGGAGGACCAGTGGATACTGTCATAATGTCCCAAATCTTTGGTTCTACTTGTCTCATGACTTACCTACATGGGATTTAGACCTATATTTACCCTTTCATTTGTCTTTCTCACACTAAAATAACACAAGTAAATCCATCATTTGAACAAGTAAAGTCTGGCAGAAGGAAAACGTCTTAATGAAGGAGCTGCAGCTGCAGGGCTAGTTGAAATGCAGTGATGTGGGTGCCAGCTGGCCGGTCTTTCTCTCACACAAGTCTAAATGAAAAGCCAAACTGCAAGCTTCATGTCACATCAAGGCTAAGTGACACCCAAGAAGGGTACAAAATCACAGGTCAATAGCCTGGAGCTCTAGAAGGAAATAATGAGTAAGGGAAGAAGGTAGTAATAGCAGTGACAGGGAATGAAAAGGAAGAATCAGAGTAGGGGAAAAAGAATTTATATTATTAGCCAGAAATTAATTTGGCAAAAAATAGTCTTTTTTTAATGCATTTATTTATCTTTAAAAGGAATTTTCAAAATTCTCCTTCTAACTATAAATTACGAATTGTAGGCAAGAGAAGCTGTATCACTTCCAGTGGGTCTAGTTACAGTCAGTCCCAATATACAATAGCATTTGAATACTTTCTCTGCTGCCATTCTTGATGAGTACCACAAAGCATTCCCAGCCTAATTGCAAGGTCAGCCAACAGTGTCTTGCCCATGCCTGGGGAAGTGTGAGTCAGTTGAGGAGAGGTAGGAGAAACTGGCACACGTTTGACTTGTGGGTTTGGCTTGTAGGTTTGTGGGGAAATGGGATGAAGAGGAGAAATTTGCTTTGTCTGGTGGGCTCAAAAATTGAAAAAGGGAAGAAAGGCAGTTCATGAGGGAATAAAGACCTAATGTGGGAGGACTGAGAGTCCCTTGCATATGGGCTGCAGAATCTGGGGAGGGCCCTTTCCAAACACTGCCAAGCCATGGCGAGTCTGCAGACCTGTAGCCCCAGAGCGAGCCCAGCCCCACACCAGGGCCAGCACTGCTTGTGTACCCTGTAGATGGAGCAGTGAGCACAAAGCAGGGCTGGGGAAGGACTGCGTCTGCAGCATGTTGAAGAGGGACCAGCCATCAGTGAGAGCAGTGGGGAGATCTACCACATCCAAGGAGACACATCCCTGCTGGGCTTGCATTGACAAAATTAATATATTTGGTTTCATGGCAGACCAAAATGAAGAGACATCTGAAATGAATGAGCCTCCAGAATCTGTGTCACTGGATGACGCATCAGCAGAGGTGGCCACACGAGCCTCTGACACTGACCTAGAGATTGAAGGTGAATGTTTTCTGACCATCTGCCCTCACTAACCTTCCCGTTACAGTCAGAGCTGTACCTACCATCTGGTATGTATCCAAAATGTAGACCAACAACACAACCCAGCCAGAATCCTAGCAACCACATGTAATCTGGCAATTGATAAAGGCTGAAGGGGAAGGGAATGAATTTCCTTCTAAGAGTTCTCCATCTGATGTCAAGCATCTTCCTTCAACTACTCTCTGTAGGCCATGGCTATTCCTTTGTTCCTTCTCCTCTCTAGTCCTTAATAACCAAGACCACTAGACCAGCCACTGCCCAGGCAGCAGGAGCAGCCAGCTGAAAGCAGGGATGGGACCAAGGCCCTGTTCATGTGCTCCTGATGGAACACTGCACAGCAACTGCGGTCTGCATACCATAGGCTTGCCACAGCTCTCCTAGGCTTTTCTGGTGGCTCGCCTCTTATCTTCTGCCTAGTGAAGTCAGTCCTCTGGCTAAACAAGTTGCACTCATTTTCGTAACAGAAGGATTTGTCCGTAATTTAGGATGAGAACTTTTTAACTTGTTATAAATGGAAGGACAATCAAAAACCATAAAAATGTGAGAACAAAAGACTGTTTTGTTAGAGCCCTCAGACTGAACTGGAAAATGACTTTGATGAGAGGGGAATTTGTCTTGAGGTCAGGCCATTGAATGAATATAACAACATGGAGAAATATGAGCTCTAAGTATGGGGGTTGATGAAGGAATTCCAAATGACAGGTTTTTGTGGAAATACAGCCGCCAGCTGCACTGATGTGTCTCACTGCAGCTGTGTCAACAACACCCAATGGCCAAGATGAAAATGCTGGGATTCTTTCTGCTGGTTGTAAGCCAAAGCATTCTGAGCTGCCCTAGCTCTGCTGGCAGTATCAGCTGTGTGCTTCAATTAAGACCAGGGGAAAAAAAAATGAAAATGTTTTTGCCTGATGTCAAGAATTCTCAATTACACTAAGAAAGGTTTAGTCACATTGCAGACTGGTGAGAAGCTGCCACAAGTCACTGGATGCCAAATGGAGAAGCAAGGAGGATACATCAACTTTTGGAGGTCTGGGACAACAGTGTGGGGAGAGTCGGGGAATAATAACCCTTTAAGAATAAAACCCTACTCTTATTGCATAATGTTACTTAATTTTATTAAGACAATTTATTTAAAAGAGGAAGGAAGACATTGAATACACCACTCAAATATCTATTTTCTCTGTAGATCCTGAGAAGGCCTTTGTGGATATTACAGGTGTAGAGCTGTACTTGGAAGCATGCAGGCTGCTGGAGGTGGTTCCTGTCTCACACTTCATTCAGAACTTGGCCAAGCCTTATATAAACCTGAACCACTGTGGTCTAGGACCCAAAGGTGTCAAAGCCATTGCTATTGCTCTGGTGGTGAGTATCCAGTAAGAGTGGGCCACTGTTCAAGAATAATAGGCATTGTAGGCCTCTCTGGCCTGGAAGCCATCACTGCATATACAGTATGGTAGAAAAATTAATGTCTCTTCCCCATAGGAGCTATGAGCATTCCTAATGTTTCTAATCCCCTGCACAGGAAAGGCTTGTGTGGCAACTGCTGGCCTTTGCTAGAGTTACCCCCAAGAACAAACCAATGCTCTTCTGTGGGACACAAGGCACACCCCTATGGGGCCAGAGGTAGGGCTGGAGGGACTGGTGTCCCCCCACTCCAAGTTCTGCACAGGGATGTGCTACACTCACCAATGGACAGGCCCAAGACGCCTGAACTGGAGCTTGGATCTGAACCTGGGTCTCCAGGCTGGCAGAAAGCAACAGGAACTCCTACCCACTCAAAAACAAGTATCTGTTTGGTATGCCAGTTCACACTGCCATGGACCCATTAACTCCTGTGATCACTGTCCTACTCAGAACCTGCAGTGCTTTCTGGGGTTTGGAGGAAATGCCCAGTGTCTCTTGAACTGAGGAAACTATCCCCTTCATTAACTTCTAAGCACTTTTGTGTCTTTGTTTGCCTTTGTCTTTATAGTCCAACACAACCATCATGCACCTAGAGCTGGAAGACAACTGCATTCTGGCAGAAGGAGCCATATACATAGCAGAGATGCTACAAGAGAATTCCTCCCTCCAAGAACTGGTACCCAATCTGATGTAGCTTGTAGCCAAAACTACTGCCCACCCAGTTCAATCATCTGAAAGAAAAACAATTCATTTCATTACAATTTTAACCAAATAGCCATTGTTTCCATGCTAAAATATTCACATTCTGCAAATCACAGTATTTTATGCTGCTCTACTTTTTAAAAGTATAAACTTCTGAAAAGCAGAAGTGTGCCTGTGATAGCAGTCTGGTGAGTGTGGAACTGTTCTCTTCATTAGCAGATGTGACAATAATTACCATAACTAAGTCTTTCTAGTTCATGCTTAGCTAACAGAAAAAGTGGTTTGGTCAGGAACTTTCATTCTCCAATATGACATGGGGGAACTTTTCTAAATAGATTAAGGGAATAATGCAGAACTGTCAGATACAAACTGGTTGGAATGTTCCTTCGACCTGAAACTGGGGTATACAAAGTGCGTTTTGATAGAACATGGGTTCTGTGTTACACTGGAAGAAAAGTTTCTTGACCAAATGCTTCTTGGTTCACTAAAGACAAAGACCTATGTGAAACTGATGGCTCTAGGGCTTTATTCCTGTTAGGAAGGACACAGGGTTATACACACCTATAACTCACATGTTAATTACTGTCTGGCTGACATTTCTCATATTCCTTGTTCTCATTATTCCCTTGACATCTTGGGCATTAAGATGACGGTAGAGCTGATTCATTCTTTGGACTCACCTTTCTTATCCTCCTTTCTTTCCTTCCAGAATATCTCAAATAACCACTTAGACACGGCAGGAGCTGAAGCCATTGCCAGTTTGCTTTTGGATGACGTGTCCTACCTCCGTGCTCTTCAGCTCTCGGGTGAGTTGTATGCACCAAAACAGTGATAGAAGTGGAGTAACATGTGCCTCCTTCCAGTCACTCATCCTGAGAATATTAGACTAGGGGCAAAATCAATCTCTCAGCCACGTCTCTGATGTGAACCCAGAGTAACAGCAGAAATCTAGATTTATAGTGATGTGATTAAATATTTGACCTGCTCAACCTTCCAGCAGCTCTGAAAACCAGTCTCTTACAAGAAACTTACATAATTCCTGCAGTGTCTTCCACATATTGGGGTAATTCTACTCTATGGAACAAAGTGGAATAGTGACTAAATTCCTACTCAGATACGGGCCTAAGAGTGCAGCTTCCTGCAGCCCCCAGCACAGCACCAAGGGGGGAGATCAGCACACTGATAACATACTTTTCTTCCCCAGGAAACAACTTTGGAGAGAAGACTGCACCATACTTTGCTAAGGCATTAATGGTGAGTTACCCAAGTCCAAGGTCATTTGCAGCCTTGGCTGTGTAACAGACTCTCCTCATCTTGAAGCCGTTCCTCACTTGGCCTGATTTCACTTGGCAATGCCCATACAATTTCCCAGCATAATTCCACTAAGTGCCTCTTGCTTGCTTCAGAAATGAGAGAAGCTGGGAGGACACAGAGCAGGACAGACTGTGTTAACCTTTTCTCAGGACAGCTGTGCTAGTCTGGCTGAGAAACCAACCTTCAGGACTGTATAACAGAACATCTGGGTGACAAAAATTTCAAGCAGCATAAGTAACCCAACTTCATATAATTTTGCAATTCTCCAGTAGAAATAAGACATTTGGCTTGTTTGGTTAGTTCCTGCCTCAAGGCTTCTGCATTATTTGGCACCACCAGAAGCTGCCCTGAAGAAAGGCCTTGACCTGGTATCAGAAAGTGGTCTTGGTCAGGGTACAATGATGGTAGTGAAACAGCAGCAGGAACAGAACTGTAGGATGGATTGCAGGCCAGACATGAACTGTGTGAGGGAAATTTGCAGAACACAAAGTTCCATTGCTTTTGCTGCTTTGGGAAGTTAATGACTGTGATGTTATACGCCTGACAAAGCCTTGTTTTGGGACAAGCAGTGCTGCAGTCTCTGCGCTGATGATCTCCCATGCACTGAAGAATTCACTGTCTGATATTCCTCCGTTTCATCCTCATGTGGGGGCCTTGGCATGGTATCTGGTTACAGCTGGCTGGAAGATCTCATTGTCTCCGCACATTTGTTTCTCTGCAGGGCAATTACAAAGTGAAGGAGCTGGACCTCAGCCACAATGTGTTCTCTGAAAATGGAGGACAGCTTTTGGGACAGATGCTTGGTAACTTATTACTCCTGCAGAGCCAGGAGTACAGGCAGTGGGAGAATTGATGACATCAGCACAGTGAACATGTATTTCCTTCTCCAGCAAAAATGCCCCATGACCTGGTGGATAGTACAAAAGACAGGGCACCCCCATTTTGAGTGCCCTGCCTAGTCCACAGGTTCTCCATCACCACAGGTGTCTCTTGCAACTGTGACTAATGTATCAGAACACAAACACAGGATGGGAAACCACAGGAAGAGCAGTCTGTCAGAGAGAAGGAAGCTGAAAGGGAAGTCCCTCAGGGAGTATAAAGCAGAAAATTGCATTTGACTAAAATCTAATAAGATCAGGACAGTTTTATCTAAGCTTTTAATGACAAAGTTCAGGAGTGATTTCAATTTTTCTTCAGTAGCCCAAACCCTAATGGTTTGAACCATTGCAAGGAAAACGTATTTGGAAGAAATAAAACTAAGCTGCCTAATTTATCTGTTAAGACGAAGTGAGATCCAGAGTGTGCTAGCAGCCCTGGAGAAGGAAAGCAAATGAAATAGTTACAGTCTTTCAGTAATTTCAGGTGCTATTAGTGCACTGGGAAAGAACTGCATGAATATCTGATGCTTCTCTTCATGTATGTCCAACATGCCTGCTACCATAATGGCCACAAGCATATGCTAGGGGCATCCAGCATTCCTTAAGCATTTCAGTAACAATGCCTTCAGTTTAACTTTCCTCCTCCTGGTCCAGTATTTCCACTGATAGGTATCTCAGTCCATGTCTTTAAAAGATGGATCAATTGAAACTGCAATAAGGACAAGGCACTCTGCCTCACAGGCCTCAGACAAGCCTGCAGGCAAGGCAGAAATCAGTACTAAAATTTGTGACCTTTCCTAGCCCAGAAAAAGGCCTCTCCAAAATTAAAGGTCTTGCAGCTCTTCTCTCCCTCCAGCTCACTTGAGGCATGAGCAGCAGAGATTACTGCAGAATCTGTCACATTTCTGGTTTGTTTCTTAAAGGAATATTTTTAAGTCAGCTAAACTCACCATCTGCCTCCATCCAACCTCCTACCCATGGAAAATCTGGATGAGAAATTCTCTCTGAGAATGAGAAGCAAATGTTGGCAGCAAGTCCTACCCCCTCCCAGTGTCACAGTAGACAGAAATGAATTCACACATACCCTGCTCCAAGTAGAGCTTGCACCGTGAGGTGTGCTATGCATGTGAATTGGCACTGCCACATATACAGCTGGGCACAGCCACCATACAAAGCTGAATTCCTTTCTTCTGCTCATCGCACACAGGGTGAGCCTACATGTAGTGGCAAGAAAAATCCAGCTGTTTTTCACAGAGAGAAGAACAGTGTCTGGTAGCATAAGAAATCCTCCCTCTCTCTATCTTCCTCCTTTACAATTAATTCTTTGATTGAGAATGAAAAAAACCCTATGTTCCCTTTCTGCCTGTGATCAACAGCCCATTTCCCTGTTCCTTGGGTGCTGTGGACAGCAGAGACTCCGTAGGTAGATGTTGTTCCTCCTACTGCAATCAGTGAAGGCTGTTTCTGAACCCCCAGCAAACATTCTCTTAGTGCCTAAGCAGGTCAGCAGCTGTGTCCAGACCACTCTATGATCTAATATCTCCATTTCTCTCTCCTAGCCCTCAACACAACACTGGAGATCCTGGACCTGAGTTGGAACTACCTGAGGAAGGGGGCAGTAGCACTGGGGACAGGTCTCAGGGTAGGAATGCCCCTGCTTTGTGATATCCTTCACAGTGATTTTTACCCAAAGCAGGCTGAAACAGTGGTTGGGAACTCAAACCCCTGAGGTCTGAGCAGGATTCAGTAGCTCTAGCAAGGCTTATCCAACTGGCAGTAGCAGTCAGCACCAGGAGAAAGACTAGAGCAGCGAGTAGGTCTACATTTAGCCCACATCCAGGGCTAAACTATAGCAGTTAACTCTATCACCAGATGACCCCTTCCCAGCCACGAAGGTGGATTGGGAAAAGGAGATGAGACTCACAGGCTGACACGAAAATGGATTTAATGAAACAGCCAAACTAACACCAACACCAGTATAAAGTCAACAAAGTTATTCTCAGCCCAGCAAAGGTATGGCAGTCACATCAGACAGGAAGGCAGTCCTCAGGAGCAGGAAACATCAAGCAAAAGATCACCTCTGTGAACTTCCCCCTTGAAACTGACCATGATGTTTATGGAATGGGATACACTTGTAGCCAACTTGGGTCAGCCGTGCTGGCTGACTCCAAACTGCAGATGTCCTGCAGACCATGGTTCTGTCTCAGTGAAACCAGGACAGCAGGTCTGGTGAGTTGTGTGGATGGAGTTATCCCAGTGACATTGCAGAGATGTTGGATTCATTTAGGGTGCCTGAGAGTGATTTGAGGGATGCTCCTGTGCCAGCCAGGCAAGAGAGTGTAGAGTAATACAGAAGATGGGCATGCAGTAGCTAAAATCCCTTTCCTCTCCCTGGAGGGCAATGGTGCATTGAAAATACTCAACCTTTCTTGGAACGGCATTGGCAACGAGGGAGCAGAGGCCCTAGGAGAAGCTCTCAAGGTCAATAACGCGCTAGTTCAGCTGGACATCAGCAACAACCAGATCAACAATGAAGGAGCCACGAAGTTCTCCAGGGCCCTTCAAGTCAATGAAAAACTCAAAATCCTGAAGGTAAAATAAAGCCTGGGCAGGGCTGGAGGAATAAATGTAGGGAGTAGAAAGATCTGAGTCAGGAGGGACAGAAGGCAGAGGTGAGCTGTCCAAGCTAGAACTGGAAGAAATGAGTATTGCTCTGAATTAAAGACAAGCAGAGCAGAAGGAAATTCTACCCTGTTAATTTCTTCCAGAGCAACTAAGTTGCACTGTTCCCTCAAAAAATCCCCTAGTGATTGGCTTGTCCCTACACTCATCACCCCAAAGTGTTTGATTACCATCATGTCTAATCTCAGTAATGTAAGAAGCTAGGTATTCAATGTCTAGCAGAGAGCCTACACGATCAACAGGTCTGCACAGACACACCAAATGTCACTGTAAATGTACACGGGTACACGTAAGGTGCATTTCAACCTAAGGCAAAGGTGCACGCTGCAGTTTGCAGGTGAGCGATAGCATACCTTCCTCAGCCTGCTAAGGACTTGCTAAAAATTTATTCACACGTGGGATAAGCTGTCATTGCCACCTCAGGGCAATGCCACAGCACTACCTAAAGGAAAGGAGTATTGCCAAGTCCTGGATAAAGAAAGCCAAAGCTGCCTTCTAGTAACCTAGGGATCAATAATCATGGAAAAGTCAGAACTGAATGACCGGCCAAGCTGGCCTCAGAAATTAGGGTTGAAAGCTAATATGTCTTCTCAACCCAAGATCATCTCTAGGAATTCACCTCAGAAAAGTCACTTTGCTTATGAGCTGCATTCTTAGCTAGATCTGACTTCACCATGCTCAGAGCCTGCCAACAGCAGTATGAAGATCAAGGGCCATCTTTAAAGCTGTTCATATAGGCCTGTCTTTGGACACCCTTGTCCTTGTAAACCACTGCAACCACACCAGTCTTTGTAACTACTGTTTTACATTATGTAAATCAATGTATCTGTTTGCCTTACTCCTAACCTGCTTTGAGGTAAGGTCACTAGGCTCCCATCAAGGCATTCCTTCTCTGGGCAGCTGCAAAGATGGTCCTAGGAGCTGATAACACAAAGGACTACTTAAAGGAGGACATGTCTTCTGCTGGCCAATGTTAACCAAGAAAGTTTTCTGTCAAATAATGGGAGTGGGGACTGCACATGAAGTCCAGGGTGAAGGAGAGGTGCTGTTCACACACTAAGAGATGCAGGCAATGCTAGTAAGATCTCATAAGACCAGACAGCTAGACTTGGCAGCTCAGAGGTAGCCAATCAGCCTAAGATCTAATCTGCTGTGCTGCAGAGGAGCTAATGTCTTCTGCTGACCACTTGCCCAATATAGAAAGATACTATCATTAACAGGCAGACTAATAGCCAAATTCCTCCCTCTGCTCTTAAATCATACACAAACAATCCAAGGTGCCCCACCACCAAAGAGAGAAATAAGCTAATACACTCACTCACCAAGGAAGGATGCAAGGAAGGGAGCAAGCTGGCCAAGCACCCAAGCTGTGGGAGATGGAATTAGCCAGGCCACAAGACCAGTTATGTAGTAGGGACTCATCTTTCTCTCTACCACCCTGGGAACTCCACTTGCTATATACAGTCAGGAAGCCTTTCTGATAACTAGAATCCCCACACAGCACACACACTGTACAGACAAACCTCCCAACCCCACTGCAAGCAGAGTCACCTCTTACAGAGGTGGCTTCTTGCCTCACCCCGAAGTCAATGTGGAAGGTGGGGGCACCTGGTGGTGATCTTCTCATCAGTTCCCCCCCAAGGCTGGCCAGACCCGGGGTGAAAACCTATCATGAGGGTCTTTCTTGCCTGGCTGTAGACCCCATCCATATGCCAACCCTCAGTCAGGGTTGGGGGTTTAAATCCCAGCACTTCCCAAGGGTATGAGAAATGTCCCAAGGGACATACCCCCATGCAGAGGGACCCTGCTAGCAAGCACACAATCAGATGCAGCCCATTGTATCAGCTTCTCCCCATTACGTTACTGAACGTGATCCACATCACATACTCCTGTGTGACAGATGTAAGGGACCTGATATTGGGAATTTCACACAAGGAGACAAAGAAAAGCTAAGAAGGCATCTCCATTGGGAAGCTGCATTGCAGAATTTTGAGGGACAGAGACAAGAGATGGTGAGGTAACAGGCAAACCTATTAAAAGGGACCATGGCTATTCTACAGCCCTGATGAAGACTAGGAAACATGGGTCATCCTTGAGGTTACAGCAGGCTTTTTCCAGGCATGAAGTCCTCATTCTCAACACATCTGGATCTATGTATCTTCTTCCACAGATGGCAAATAATCCCCTGACCACAGAAGGTGCCACTGCACTAGTCACATCTGTCCAAAAGAACCCTAAATCCATGATGGAGGAGATCAACATCTCAGTAAGAGTTTATGTGCTAGTAGCATCCAGGACAATAACTATACATTTTTAGGAACTGGGTAGATCTCAGAGCTGACCCCTTCTGAAATGGTTTTGAGACTTGCTGTTTGTTTTGTTTATGCACAGCCATTAATAATAAGAGGATATTATTTGATAGCCCTTCTAGGAGCCATGTGGAAATTATAGGGCTTTGGTCTAGCTCTGGAGAGAGGTGTCTGTAGTATCATGATGTTTCACTCCCGTTTTGCAATACCAGAACAAGAACAAGGAGCGAATTCCCACTGGAGGATGAATTCTGAGACATCTGAGCTGTCTCCCTCCAGAGTAGCCTGGGATGCTACATACTGTGAAGTGCTTTAACACCCTGTCAGTATGTACTATGAGGAGTAGAAGAAGATAGATGTTTCAACATATTGAAAGCAAACCGATTTTATTAAAAACAAAAACAACCCCTCTCCCCTCCCCCCCAAAAAAAAAAAAAAAAAAAACAATGAACAAACATTAAAAGGCTGGTGTGGAAGGAAAACAAAATCAAAGAGGCTAAATCGTAGTATGCTACTCCATAGCAATACAGGAGCAAGACACATATTGTTGAAGCTATTGTCTTGTGCTGCTTCTAAAATGGGAGACTCAGAAATTATTCTTGAGCTCCTGAGTAAGTACAGGGGTTGCACTGCAGACCAACACTGGGGAGAGACCTGGGCATACATCACTCTGCTCCTGGCCCTCCTATCCATGCACTGGTGCTTCACAGAAGCAGTTACAGGAAGTGTCAAGGGCCTCAGGGCCCTCCATCCACTTTTGGGTGCACTGTGATTGAAGGAAAGAGTATTTTCATGAAGATTAGGTTTGGGACTTGTAACACAAATAATATGTTCACACTTGAAACAAGCTAAAAAAAGTTCATGGGCAGTTTTGGAGACTCATGTAATGAGCTGTATTTAAGTTACATCTGCACATGTTTCTTTGTCCTGTGGTTGCTATATTAAAGAAAGAAACTAAACCAAAGCAGAATAAGTAATATTCATCTATGGTCTTTCCTCAGAGAGGCTTTCAACAGGGATCATCTGAAGAACAGGCGTTCCTCTAGGGCAGACAATTTTTCCTGCATAAATTGAGATCAAAGAGAATTATTTGCCAAGTCTGCAAGGAGTCAGACCTTATTCTGCAAAGGAAAACTAAAATGGGCTGGGGGGGATGTGAAAGGCTTCATTACAGTATACACAGTTCTGCTAGTTTTATTACTAATAATGTAGAAAATTCATAAACTTGGAAATAGCAATGTATTTTAGCTAAATTCTGATAAATTGAAATTCATTTATTTAAAAGGAGTCAAGTGAGAAATGTTGAGACAAGGAGTTAATTAAGAATTAACATCAAGAATCTTCAACCTAAACCTAAGAATTTCTGCTTTTTAGGGTTTTAGGGTTAACAGCTGCTTTCTTCACCTTACCCTTCAAAAAAAACTAAACTACCTGGCATTTCATAAGATAAGTGGTCAATGGCATAAATTTACAATGACATCTCAGTATCCCAATCAAATGCTTGTAGGCAAACATCATCTGACAGACTTCACTCCACCTGTGATGTAGGGAGTCTTGCATTTCAATTCCAAGTATTTGCAAATATACAGTTCCAAAGATCTTACGCTGTCTCAAACCTTTAAGAAATTAGTAAAGGCTGTAATCTGTTACAGGAAATTTAAGGGAAGACATAAACAAAAGCCTCTTCTGCCCCTTTTCCTAGTGATAAATGCTTATCTTGACTTCTGAAGAATGAATAATTAGTGTGTCTGTAAGAGGAATTTCAAATAAGGATCGTACCTAGAATGCATGGGTTTGACAACACTAGGCAAGGTGATGCGATAAAAAGGCATTTTTATCAACAGTTTATTGCTTCTGGCAACATTTCTAAGCATGACTGTTCCCCACATTCTTTTCATAATCTACTCTTTACAAGGTTTCAACTTGCAGATGCTATCAAGTATTTTATAGAAGTCATGAATCAAAATATCCAGTGCGTGCCCGTCTTCACCATCCCAGGTCAAAGACAACACTGTCGCTTTTCAGCCGTCCACGTGCTGTTCTTCTGGGCTGGGGACTCTCTGAGCCAAACGTGACAGAATGCAAAAACCTGGGTCCCCCCGGTGCCACCCAATCGCAGCGTGGTTGCTTAGGCCAGAGACGGTGCCTGGCCTTGCTGCTCCTGAGGCCGCACTGGCAGTTCACTGCCTTTCTCATGGGGTCAAGCCCACGCTGGCAAGCCTTGCAGGGAGCTGGCAGACAGCAGAGCCAGCTTGGGCTCTCCTGTGCTGCACTCCCAGGATTTGGATGCTCTGCTAGTGTGCAAAGTGCAAGGATGCCTGAAGAGTGTCTTCAGGGAGTCACTCTGCATTCATAAAGCCCCTGGTGCTGAATGAAAGCTAGTAAGCTCAGCCAGATCCAGATTCACTCAAGACTATCTTCAAGCAGTAACAATCAAGTGCTCACTGCACAGCAGATGATTAAGCTTCTAGATGGATCTTTAAAACACTGGATCTTATGCTTCTAAAAAGAAGCCATAAGAATGCATTGGGAGAGTTTGTGAAGAAACTTTGGAAAAAAATGTCGTGTTTGATGCCATGGGAACCTTCCACAATGATAGAAAACAGAAGCTTTCACGAATTTCCTGAATCGCTTTGAAATTTCCAAAAATTAAGTATACAGCTAACACAATACATGAACAATTCTCCCATCATCATGGGTATGAACAAAACCAGCACCTACTGTGCTACAACCTCCTTTCAGGTAGTTGTAGAAAGCTATAAGGTCTCGTCTCAGCCTCCTTTTCGCCAGGCTAAGCAGCCCCAGTTTCCTTGGCTGCTCCTCGTAAGACTTGTTCTCTAGATGCCTCACCAGCTTCTTTGCCCTTCGTTGGACCTGCTCCAGCACCTCAATGTCCTTCTTGTAGTGAGGGACCCAAAACTGAACCCAGTATTTGAAGTGCGGCTTCACCAGTGCCAAGTATAGGGGGACATTCATTTCCCTCATCCTGCTGGCCACACAATTTCTGATGGAAGCCAGGATACTGTTGACCCTCTTGGACACCTGGTTGCACTGCTGGCTCATATTCAGCCAGCTGTCAACCAACACCCCCAGGTCCTTTTCCAGCAGCCAGGTTTCCAGCCACTCTTCCCCAGTCTTTCCCACCTACCTTGCACTAAGCTAATTTCAACATAAATTGGTAGATCCTTTTCTGCCTCAGAAATGGGAAAAGAGAAAAAAGAACACTTATTTAGGGTTGGGCCTCCTTGGGATTCCTGAAAGTGAAGAGCAGAGATAGAAGAAGGCACGACCCTTACGAGAGAATGGTTAATGTTGTCTTTAGATGGATTTGTGAATACAAACAAGTCTTTGCTGTTCTTTGGGTGTCCATGCTGACCACACTTTCCTTCCTCCTATGTACCAGAATGTGTTGGTGAATGAAACTTTCATTAAGTTGCTGGATTTGCTGTGGCAAACACATCCTGAACTGGAAGTGATCTATGGTGAGGTTGAAGGCTGTATTGCCAAGATCCCCCACCAGCATCCAAATCCCATGGAAGTGATTCAGGTGAGCTACTGAATTTGGGTCCATAGCTCCCCTGTACACAGTACATATGGTCCAAGCACTTGGAGGGAGGGAGGTTGGAAGGGGTAAGTTTTCTTCCAAATGGGAAAGTCAAACAAGTTCCTTCAGGAAGACTGTTGCAATGTTCATATATCTCAGTTCACACAGACCGACTAAGCAAATCCTTTGATTTTCAGGAGAAGCAAAAACCTTGTGATGTGAGAGCACTGGGGGAAAAAAAAGAAGTTTGCTCAGCGTGTAAAACAAACTGATTGATTTCAGGTCTGATCCAAATGAGCATCCATCATCATCACAAGCCCACCACAACAGCCGACTTTCACAGAATCCTTCACTGACAGCTGTGCTTTAGCATCAAAATTAATGTATTTCATGAAAGCAGGATATGGTATTACAGGCAAACACTGTCCAAACATAGCTTTTCCAGGTCTGTAATTTGTACAGATAGCAGCAGATGGTGCTGTCCTCCTTGCTGGAAGGCAATTGCAAGTGCTTGAGCATTGCTGAGTTAACACTTTTGCACGACCAGCTTCACTGTGTCTCTTAGCTGCTGCGCAGATGTTCAGCTAATTGGGTGAAACTTTGCTGTAGATACGGATTCAGATGAACTTAAGTAAAACCTTGGGCTGTTAGCTCCCGTCAAACGGTGCTGCTGTGCTTCACAGCTAGTGCTGCTCACACTAGCATGATCTGTAGATTTTAACAACCATTACAGTACTCAGATGTGCCCTCATTCAAACAGACAGCAAGTCAGAGAAGAGCAACTAAAGTGATGAGAGATCAGGGGGAACAGGACTGACTGTGGATGAGACAGCCTAGCCAAGCAGTGGCTGCTGGGATGAGAACCAAATAACCAGATGCAGTTATCAAGAAGAAATAGGTTTCGTACTGAGTCTCATTTCAAAGCAGGGGGAGAAGGAAGTATAACTGAGAAGAATGGGATTAATCTGAAAAAAAAGGATTTTGTTCTGCCAATAGCGTACCTGCACAAGGAGTTAAGGATTTGTATATCTCAGTGATGGGTTGTGTAAAGGCAGGGGACAGATGGAAGAACAAGGGGAAAGCTGGAGGCAGGTATCAGTGGCTGTTTCATGGTTATCACTATGGATTATGTCTGCTCCTCTTAGAACTATTTGAAAGAGCACAACCTACGACTCTGGGACTTTTTTAGGAAGATTGACAAGGATGGAAACATGAAGATCCCTGTGGCAGCCTTCCGGAGAGCCATGATGCAGGTGTGCCTCTGAAAACATGGCCAGGAGGCTCTTCTGGAAGGGTACTGCTCTAGGGAAACCTCTCTGCCACCAAGCAACCAAGGCTAAGTTCACCCATCACAAAAGCTGAGACCTGAATGAGACCAACAGAAATGCTGTGACATCATATAAATACTGCAGGTGGCATCAGTGGTAAAGGATCATCTTTAGAGTATCACAGAGGTCTGCTATTGATATAGATATGATACACAGGATCTTGATGGGTACTTATCTGCTTATTGCTTACTGCTATGGGAAAGTGAAAAACAGGCATTTAAACCATAAACTCTACAGGCTGAATAGATAATTCTCTTCCTGCCAAAACTACCATGGAGCTTGCTACTTCAGTAGCAGTGGTCAGCCAGCCATATTGCTCTTATTTTAATCCTAAATGAGTGAAACTGCTTCCCCACCACCACTCTGGATTTTTTTCTATGCCTTCATCCATGCACCAGGCCATCTGCCCACCTATTAAAAGATGGCCAGACCCCGGCCTGATATGGAGGATTTTTCTGCTTAAAAAATATCCAGGTTTGCTAGCATTTCTCTTCTCTTCTCAGCAATCAAGGATCCCACTGAATCGAGTTCAAATTGGGGAACTAGTGCACAAGCTAGACCGGAATCGGACAGGGGTTGTGGATTATAGGTGAGTGAGTGACTCCACTTACTGTCCTGGCTTGTCCTTCTTTTTTAATTTGGTTCAACACCAAATAAACCCAACCTTATTCACCCTAGGAGGTGAAGGGACATGGGGTTTCTGTGCAGTCCATTACCTACTTAAGGAAAAGGTAGGTGAAAAAGCGCCTTGCATGCTTAGAAGCCCTGTTGAGTCAAACTAGAAATCAGTCTTACTTTCCTGTTTGATAAACTTTCTGTGAGAGTGGAGGGACCTCAGAGCTGAATGGCATTTTCATTCATTCTCATAAGCCTGTGCAGAAGCATCAGCTCAATGCTGTTCTCCCCTGAAGCTAGGGTAAGAAATGCAGAGACAGCGTATCTGTGCCTTCAGACCTTTTCCTCCATCCTCAGGGACTCTCTTTTTTTTTTTCCTTCTCTCTGATCCTTCTTCTTAAGAGACCTAGTTTTCCCTGGAAACACTCCTTCAAACTACAGAACCTTTCATTCTTCTGAAAGTGTCTCTTTCTTAGTGCCTGTAGCAATCATGTCCAGGTTACGAGAGCCTGAGCAGTCAGCATCAAACTCCTCAGAGGTTGTCAGTCGCTGCAGGCTAAACTGCTTGTCATTGGACCTCAAACTCCCATTAGACCTTCAGTCAGTTCTGACATGTGACTCATCAGCTGAAAGTCCTGTTAATCATGCCCAAATATTCTGATCCCTCAGCATACACTGATAGATTTAAATATATGCTGTAATCTACTTTGAAGACTAGAAGCAATGGGTCAGTTTTGCAAATCTCTTCCCCTCTTAGCCTCTTAATGTTTTCAAAGAGAAGCAAATTACTTTGTTAGGTCCAGTCTTTATTCCTTTGCATACTTCAGTGCCATACTAAAAGCAACCATGCTCAGATGATAGATGGGCCTTGGCCTGGTTAACCTTCAGTCAAAGGCTACATGGGGTTCCCAAGTACTTTACCCACAATTTACAGAACTGGGGTTAAGTAGTAAGCAGACTTGGAAACTGTTGGAACCCAAAGACTTCATGTGGTGCCATTAATGCAGCTGAGTTGATATGCAGGGAAGAACAAACAGAGATCTACTCAGAATCACTATGGTTGGAAAGGACCTTTAAGATCATTGAGTTCAAGATTTCATACTCCTTGCCTAGCTTCTTAATGCACTTTAGCACTGTGACGTGTGGTAGTGGTAACAGTCACCTTGCAGACAAGAGTCAGGAGAGTTGTGACCTTTGCTGTCCTTACTGTTCCCATCTTGGGCTCTTTCCTAAAGGTCCTCTCAGCAGTTTACAGATACATGACAGGGAAGGTTCACTTTACTAAATTAATACTGGCCCACCTCCTCTTCTTCAATCAGTCACTTAAAAGAGCAGAAGCCAGCACAGAAGCCTGTGGAAAAGGAAACTGAGGAGGAAGAGAAGGAAGAGACATAAAAATGAAGCAAGGAGGCAGGTCAGACAATGAACAACTGTATAATAAACACTGGAAGAAAGCTCACAGTGGCCCTGGGCTTGGGGAGACTCCACACTGGGGAGCTCTGATATTCTGAGTTGTTGAATGTAGGAATAAAGTTGATGTTCCACTACACAGGAGGTCCCTATATAGCCTGGTCTTTTTGGTTAAAGAAAGATTGGTCCCTTGTACCTGTTTACCAGATCTGTCTTGCTCTGCATGCTGATAATGCTGAATTTATTTGCAAAGATGGTGACAGAAAGTGTGAACCAGGAAACTGAGACACTCAGACATTTTTATTATCCCCTTTTAAGAGAGAACACATGGGCAAAAACTGAAACAAGTGCCCTGTGGGCACCCTCTACCAGACTTAGAAGTTTTGACACAGGGACTTTTGCAAGAGGAGAAAAATTAAATTAATGAGAAACTATAGCTCATGTTGCTTACGAAGTTACAGGTAACATGAATTTTATCCCATCTCCCCATGGGAAAAATATAAGCCAGAAGGACTGAAGCCATAACAGATTTTAAATGGCTCAGATACTGAACTGCTTTTTTAAAACCAATGTTAAAAGAAATTTATTTCAACAACTCTTAGGGTGGAATGAAAGCCTTACATATATTAATATTTATAAATAAATAGAATTCAGACAATGTCAACATGTACAGATGAGCAGATCCACAGGAAGTGCATTTTGCCATGTGAGCAAGTACCAACATAGACTATACACTAAGAACCCTGGATAACTGGGAAAGGTTGGACACCTTGGGAAGACCAGCCTTCAGTGGAACGGAAAAGAAGCAGCTAGTTGCCATCTGGTAAGTCTCTCTTTCCCAGAATTCCCACATGGAAAAAAAAAATCTTTGATTTAGAGTTCAGGTGGCTCCAGTACCTCATTAGAGGCCAACATGACTGTTGATATGATGACATTGATATGAATGCTAAGTAGTCATCTTCAGTAGGCTTTAACTCCTTATCCCAGTAGGTCTGTGTCCTCTGATGACTGTGACTCTTCCAGAATTTACTTGTGATTGTAATCGGTGGCCCCTTCGCATACTGAATATATGGGATTTGAGATGAAAAATCAGAGCAGCAGAGAGCATTTGAGATGTTGGGTGGTTTGCACACGCAGCAGTATAACGCCACAGGCTTTTCTGTTGTCTATTCCTTTCCTAATCATTCCAAAAAAGTAATTAGCTTTTCCTGACTTGCCGAAGCACAGAGGTGTATCTGCACAGACACTGCCCCAGACCTGCCGGGTCTGCCCTCTGCGAGCCAAGGCTCGGGGAGGGCGGGGAGCGCTCCGCGCCGTCCTCTCGCAGTTGGAGCTCAGAGGCTGGTGGGCTGGGGAGCAGCACCCGTGGTGCACTTTGTGCTGGGCTAACGGCCAGCGGTGGCTGAGGGACTGGAGACACCTGGCCATTGGTCCCTACCCATGTGGCAATTCTGACACCGCTTGCTGGCCCACACCTGCGGTGTGTACAGAGAGGTATCGCTGCCACAGGACAGTTTTAGTTCCTCTTGAATCCGCTGAAGTTACTGCACACAATCCAAGAACATGAGTGCAGTTAATTTCTGGAGAGGGCTGTAGTTTAAAAGAGGTCATCTTCTACAGTGTTCAGCAGTGGCTCCAAGTCTCTTGACCACGTGCTCACCATTCACCGGCTATGCCAGTGTAAAATATCTATGCCTCTCTCCCCCTCAGCCCCAAGAAATCCTTTTCTAAGTCTTTTTTTTTTTTTCAGTTTACAAGGCCTACAATGTAAATACCAACACCTGCAGGCTGAGAATTAAAGCTGGGAAGGTGGAAACACGTAATGACTTTATATTTGCACAAAAAAAAAAGAGTCAAACTTCTGTGGTATGACTGACAACTATTGTTACCTGACAGAGAAAACAATTTACAGCATCCCAGATTTTCCTCAAAAACAAGCCACTTGCCTTATCAGCAGGCAGATGCTCTATTGTCAGTTAAGCTGGATCAGGGGTGAGAATTTTGCCACCTGTTTCCAGCCTGGAAAATGTGGAAGAGAGAACAACAGGATCTCAGGGTACCTGATGGTGGAGAGCAAAGGTCATGCTTCACTCTCCCTGCAGTGCTGTGTTTGTTCAGCAGAAAAGTGTGCACTTTGGAGTGGAGCATCAGCATGTGTATACTGTTAAATATCTTTGTCTTTTCTGCCCACAGTGTCTCGGGTTTGTGTTACATACATTACACACGCATCTTTATCTCATGCCAAGTGCTGTTGTGTATTAGTCACACGTTACTATTCCGCTTAAGGTCTGCACAGAATCGGCTGCCCAACTAAACGGATTTGTCCAATTATCGCCCTTCAGATTCTAGATTAGCTACAGCCATCAAAAATCTTCTGTAAGGAAATAACATAATCAAATAGATGGGTACTGGCCTGCGGCAGGCGTGGCTGTTATTTATCTGAGCGTCCACTTAAGCTCCAGACTCAATGATGTGGCAGCTAGAATGTACCTTTACAGCAGGAAAATCATACAGTGAGATTGGGTGGTTCCTTTCAGCTGAAGAGTTTGAGCCCCAATTTCCATTCCAGAAGGGTTTGACAAATAAAAATGATCTACTTTGCCAAGCACAAAATCAAAAGAGATTGGATCTCTGGGAAGGGACTAGATGCAACCTTCTGTCCTACTAAGTGGCCTGACGCAATTAAAATGCTAGCAAAAAAACTGGGAGTGTTAATGAAAATTTTAGTCCTCCAAATTCATATGCAAGCGGTGTGGTGCAGGGATGTAGTTGCAGTTTGTATTGTTGCAGAGTCTCTCTGAGCACTCCCAGATCAATAAAACCTTTTTTCAGCCTGGTGGCAGCATTTGCCCCCTTGCTGGGAATTCAGGGATAAACTGTGGCAGTCACTGAGCGGGGGCAGTCGGGAAGTGGAACGGAATTGCTCTGCTGATCCCGCACCTGTGAAATGGCGCAGAAGGAAATCGTTTGGCCAGCATAAATTAAGGCAGCTCTGAGACTCATCTAACATACCTCAGGAATTCAGCCTGCCAGCACAAAATTAGACAGTGCAGAAAGCTGGCTAAACATAATCTCCGTATCTTCCATGGCTTGTGAGAGTGACAGAGCCGAATGACACTGTCAGATCTCTTCAATATTAGAAAGAAAATAACACTGTTTATGTAACATGTTTTGAAAACATAGCATGCACACCAGGGTATTTACTGTGTTAGCTAGTTTAGATGAACCTTTGGATCACTTGCAAGGGAAATCATCTTTTTGTTGTGGATCTCATCCAGCAGAATGAGGCCCAATTCAGACTCATTTCCTAGGCACCACCGCAACACTTAGGATAACGTATTGTATTAAAAAAAAGGCATCACTAGTCAGAATCTCTGAAAATCTCAAAGTATAAAGGCTACCGCTACACGCCAAACTATCTCAGCTTGTTCACGCTGAAGATCTTTGATCTGTCTAGTTGAACTGGCCTGAAGGTTTTTGGCTTTATTTTCAAAGGAGAAATCTCATGGGCTGCCGAAACGGGTATGCTGATACTAGTCTTCATCTTTTAAACTTGCATCAGTAGTTCTTTGTTCCAGTGGCCTCCCATCCATATCAAAAGGCGTTCAGTGTACATCAGTGGACAAACGCCTTATGCAAAGGGGCATCCTGCAGCCATGCACAAAATCAAGCATCGTGGGACAGGGAGCATGCAGTGCACAATGTATTGGTTACTGAGATGCTTAAGTCCCCTGTCCACTCATTCACCGAGGAAAACCTCACCTGGATCTGCCAGGTGTAATGTTATAGAATCTGAAGAGATGGTGGAGTCAAAGTCTGCAAGGATGAAATTTAACTTTTTCAGCATGAGACAGCAGATTTGGATGATCTGACTGATGCTAATGCTTTTTACAGGACACTGAAAAAGGTCAAAATCATAATGGACATCTCAGTTCTTGAAAATTTATGTTACAGATGTTATTTTCTTCTTCTGTGGGTGACTCCTTATCTATCAACATTACTGAAGTTATTTCTTAGAGTCATTAAGGTTGGAAAAGACCTCTAAGATCATCAAGTCCCACTGTCAACTCAACACTACCAATACCACAAAAACATGCCCCGAAGTGCCACATCTACACATTTTTTTAACACCTCCCTTGGCAGCCTGGTCCAATGCCTCATCACTCTTTCAGTAAAGAAATTCTTCCTAATATCCAATCTAAATGTCCCCTGGTGCAACTGAAGCCCATTTCCTCTCATCCTATTCCTCGTTACTTGGGAGAAAAGGCCAATACCCACCACACTCCAACCTCCTTTCAGATAGTTGTAGAGGGAAATAAGGTCTCCCCTCAGCCTCCTTTTCTCCAGGCTAAACAACCCCAGTTCCCTCAGCCTTTCCTCATAAGACATGTTCCCCCGATCCCTGACCAGTTTCACTGCCCTTCTCTGGACCCACTCCAGCACCTCAATATCTTTCTTATACTGTGGTGCCCAAAACTGAACAGTACTCAAGCTGCAGCCACACCAGTGCTGAGTCCAGGGGCATGATCCCTTCCCTATTCTTGCTGGCCACACTATTTTTGATACAGGTCAGGATAACCACCTTGGCCACCCTGCTGGCTCATGTTCAGCTGGATGGCCACCAACACCCCCAGGTCCTTTTCTGCCAGGCAGCTTTCCAGCCACTCTTCCCCAAGCCTGTAGCATTGCCTGGGGTTGTTGTGATCCAAGTGCAGGACCCAGCACCTGGCCTTGCTGGATCTTATCCCACTGGCCTCGGCCCATCAATCCAGCCTGTCCAGATTCCTCTGCAGAACCTTCCTTCCCTTGAACAGATCAACACCCCGCTCAATTTGGTGTCACCTGCAAACTTACTGAGGGTGTGCTTGATCCCCTCATAAAGGTATTAAATAAGACTGGCCCCAAAACTATTACTAACTAAACTAAACTGGCCACAAAACTATTTCATAGTTTCTTAATCCAGAGAGCCCAGCCAAAGGATTGCATTCTGAGTTTGGTCTTCCAGAAGAATATCAACCCACAGTTCATTCCTTGCCACCCTCTTTCTTGCAGGCTCCTGAGATGGCAACGAGATACATGCCACAGACTGGACAGATCGGTAGCTTTCTCTGCTCCAGACACTTCCTGAGTACTTCAGTTACTCCACTGATATGCTGTTAGCTGTGCATCTCTCAAGGGACAAACATGCCTCGTGGGAAGGGTGCATCTGATCATGTCACAGGAGGACAAGGAAATAGTGTCCTGCCATATAACCTTATTCACAGCATCTTCCCTCCAGGGAACTGAGTATGTGCATTCCCTGGTGGTTTATGTTTGCATTTGGGGTCATAAGATAACGTGGTCATATAACGGAGGTCTCCTGGATATCGTCTCCATGACGACTGAGACCAGATCAAATAATGATCTTCCCCAGTGAGTGAAGATCAAGCCACTTCAACAGTCTTTCTTGCCAGTGGTTTTTTCCTCACCCCATCTTTGTGGAGCCTGTCCGGGAGCCAGTTAGGCTGGATATGTGCGCCCAGAAGTCCCAGGAGGGCAGTTAGAATCAGAGGCTTACTGCTGTTGGACAACTTACAGCACAGCTACCGGCCCTCTCCTTGAGTCGTCGTGGCACTGATGCGTCCACACACCATGCCCTGGCTCCTAAGGAAGGACCTGTCTCTGGAGGACCTACGCCTCAGCGTTTCAAAAAGCCGGTCTCTCCGCCGTCCCTCCCGCTCCACCGAGCAGAGGGCGCTCCGCGCCCACCAGTGACTTCTCGGCGCGCTCCCGGCTGAGGCAACCGCTGGCAGGGGAGCCCTGCGCGCACACAGGCACAGACTCACACACCCCCTAGAAGACGAAAAAAAACCAGGCCGAACACCTAACCAGGCTGAAGACAAGCTGGGCGCTGAGAAGGGCTCTGTCGAGAGCCCCGGCCGCCCATCCAGGCAGCAGGCCTGGGA
>NW_008612056.1:1976-2687 GCF_000691845.1 Merops nubicus | reverse complement strand
CACCCCAGTTTGCTCTGTGTATCCCCCTCCACATAGATATGGGGAGCAGTGGGATGGCGAGGTCCAGATATCTCAACCCTGTTCTTCTCGTACCCTCCCCATCGTGGTACCCAAAGCATCTTCACTGACCCCCCTCCCTGTTCTCCACCAGCCTTCTCCCCCCCCCCTACAACCTCCCTAGAACATTAACAGCCCTTTTCCTACATGGCACCGATGCTTAATGCTGCTGTAAACTCCCACATGGTCTATAAACTTGGATTTTACAACTGGCATTCCATTTTAGCTCGCGAAAACTTTGAACTAGGCCTACAGTTTCATTGTGCTGCAGTTGAACTGGAGCCTTGGAAAAAGAAGGAGGAGGGAGGGGGGGGGAAAAGAGGGAGGGAGAAGAGGGGAAAAAAAAATAAATTCCCTGGGCAAGACTCCCTTATTTGTTTACTATTTACTGCGGAAGTCTTTTCCTTTAGCCAGACGGGGTAATTAAGAAAAATTAAGCTGTTTAGTGCTGCAGCCTTTATTACAATGTCTAGACGAGGCGCTTTTGTCCCGGACAGCCGCTGCTGTTACGGAGCATTAACTGCCGCTTCTGACCTCCCGAGATTCACCTTATTGCACCTCTCTTTAGTTTTCCTAACCTTGGGAAGGTTTGGCAAACACTCATTAAAGAAAGGTGCTTTTTTTTGGGGTCTTTTTGGGGGTTTTTTTTCGCCC
>NW_008612056.1:0-1956 GCF_000691845.1 Merops nubicus | reverse complement strand
TGCATCTGCCACGAAGATGGCTCCGATCTTCATCTCGCCCTATTTTACCGCAGGAAAAAATAATCCTCCTTTTTTTTTACACTTAATTTATTCCGTGTTAAGCTTAGGCGAGATTTTAGGCCGGGGACAAGCGTCTTTTCAGCTCTTAGGCCTCCCAAAAATAAACAGAAGAAAATAAAGACGCGTTTCACCCACCGACTCCTTTTTTTAATGATTATTTTTTTCCCCCCTTTTCCAATCTCTTAATGAGAAACACGCCTCGGAACATCCTTTCAAGATGATATCGTGGCGTAACTAGGATGAGTCTATCACGAAAAGCCTGAAGTCTGTTTGGGTTTAATTGCATGGGGGGGGGGGGGGATTTGCGGGGGGGTGTTCGCATGGGTGCAAACGAAGAGTTTTTGTGGGTTTAGGGTTTATTTTTTTCCCCCTACTGTTGTCAAATCAAATCAGAAGACGCCCTCAAAGGGGGTTTCCATTCAACAGGGTCGTATTTGAAAGCGAGTATGAGAATTTTACAAGAACACGCTCGATGGATGGGAATATTATGTGTTGTTTCTTGGCTTCTGAGAGGGGGGTTATTCCCCTCTCTTTATCCCCCCCCTCCTGCCCTTTTTCATAGGAGATCATCCAGACTGAAAACCTGAACCACACCCCCCCTCCCCTCCAAAAAAAACCCCACCCACCACCCTTCGGAATTGTCGAATTCACTCAAAATCCATCCAGAGCATCCCCGTCGGCATCTTCGGGGTGGCTTTGTCCTCGAAAACCTCGCGTCGCTTTCGGCCACTGCGAGAAAAAAAGTCATCGTGCAGACAAGGGTGGGGAAACCCCCCCCCCAAAAATCACTTCTGTGCCCTGCGCCTGAGAGTTGAACTTGTTTTGCTTAAGCAGGGATTTAAGGACTTGACTTTGCATTTGTGCTCTGGGGGTTGAAGGTATCCTTGACTTAGGGAAACGCGTTTCTGGGTGTAATTCGAGGTTCATTCATTCATTTGGATTTTTTTTTTAATGGAAAACTAATATCTTGTACTCAGGGAAACGCCAGAAAGAAAAAAAAAAGGAGAAAAAAATAAAAAGAAGATTAACTACAACCGGAAAACAGCGAAAGGCATCTGGAGCCAAATTCAGAACAGGATTACTGGGCCAAAATATAAAAAAAAATCCTATAAATTTCCCTTCGCTGCCGCACACAATGAACTCGCCACCAAACGGGTGCTCCGAGGTGTGGAGGTTTCACCCCAATCCTCTCCGATGGCAGCCAGCCCCATGAATATGGATGATGATATTTGCGGATCTGCATTCAGGTATTTAAAACTCCTGGAGAAGAATCATTCCCCCCCCACACACACACCACAATGACCGCAAAGAGGCTTTTAAGAGGGGAAATTCTAATAAAATGGTCAAATAAAATCATAATGTAGAACAGCTTGCAATGTCTTTATTTGCCACAGAATTTCACAGAGTATCCCGGGGACTCACTTTACATACACAAAGAATTGAGGGGTTTTTAATTATTATTATTATTTAAATTTTTTTTAAAAGGATTTTTTTTTTTCCCCCTGTTGTTCTTCGCCTCCCATGGGAAATTCTAATAAAATGGTCAAATAAAATCATAATGTAGAACAGCTTGCAATGTCTTTATTTGCCACAGAATTTCACAGAGTATCCCGGGGACTCACTTTACATACACAAAGAATTGAGGGGTTTTTAATTATTATTATTATTTAAATTTTTTTTAAAAGGATTTTTTTTTTTCCCCCTGTTGTTCTTCGCCTCCCATTTCCAGGAAAAACAAAACAAAACAAAACAAAACAAAACACTACGAAATTTATTTACAAACCCTTTCAGAGGCAGTTATTGCAAATGTCTTTTCGCCTGGATTTCACCCCCCCCCTCCCTTCCCCACTCCAAAGGAGAGAAATTATAGCGAAAATGATACTGTAGATAATATAT
>NW_008612055.1:0-5748 GCF_000691845.1 Merops nubicus | reverse complement strand
CAAACAAAAACCAACACCCAAACAAACATTAACAAAGCCCATATAGTGCCCCATGATTTTTAAGCCTGAGTAAAGACTTTGGGTGTTGCTGTTTTGAGGCTGTGGCTGTATGAATGTGACCATAATATTTACCACAGACTTCCAGGGAGGTGCTTGCCCTTTTCCTGCCTCACAATGGAGGGAAGTTGGAACAAGGGCTTTTAGTCAGTGAAATAAGTAATTAAAAAGCCTTTCAACTTAAATTATTTCTACTAGCCATGCAGTTGGAACAGTTTGTTTCTGAAAGCTTTTAACCTGGCGCTCGCTCTCCGGCGGTTACAGCTTTGTGGATCCCTGTGCTTTCAGGCATAAATTAATTTGAGCCAAATAAATGAATTCTCCCAGGAAAAGCATTTTCAGATCAATAGGGGGTTTATGGAACCTGGTGGCTTTTTGCTGGCAGAAGTGGGAAAGCTGATTTGCTGCAGAGAGCAGCAGGCACTGGGTCAGTGGGCAGCAGCAGCTTGGGAGTGCACGAGCCGCCGGCGTTGCCAGCGCCTGTTGATCCGTGGTTCTGGATTATGTTGCCTTTATTTTTTAATTGGAGCTGATTCCCTAATATAGAAATGATTTCCTTTCTCATTTAAAAAGCCTTTTAATAATACCCAGGGTCATGGAATCATGGATGAAGGATGTGATAGGAAACGCTGCTGTGGAGGACAGCTAAGGGATGGTGCCTGAACGACTCTTCCAGGCAGAGCTGGTGGATCTGTCTGAGCTGGAGAGCCAGCCAGGTGTTCCATGCCACAGCTGGCCAGACTAGAGTCCCTTTCTGGCGTGCTGTGTGGGAGGCAAGGCTGCTCTGGGCTGTGAGGGGTCTGCTCTCTTGCAGAGATCTACCGCATCGTCTCGCAGAAGCAGATCGCCGACCGCTCCGCCCACGACGAGTCCCCGGGCAACAACGTCGTGGACATCAGCGTCCCCCCAACCACCGACGGACAGAAATCCAACAAACTCCAGTGCTGTCAGAACCTGTGACCTCCTGTAGATGACTCCTGGGCCCTTCACTTCGTCTGTGCTTCATTTAGCAACTTGTGTGCACTTATCTCCCGTGTTTCAGTGACTCCCCCCCTCTCCCCTCCTCACCCCGTTGCCAGGTCCTCCCCTTTCTTTCATCTTAGAGCTTTAACTGTAGGGCTAACATTCCCCTGCCTCTGAAATCCCCTTCAATGTGGTGACTTTTGGGCTTGAAACGTAGGCACTGATCTGATAGACATGTTTGTGTTGGAACATCTGCTGCTGGATATTATCCCATGAAACACTCTCCTCAGAGCTGTTGGGGTTTTTGTTTTGTTTTTTTGTTTTTTGTTTTTCTGGGAGAGAAACCATGGGGACTATAATGGGAAACCATTGACTATAACAGTTGAAGACATAACTACATTTAGGTGACGTGGTTTTTTCCTCCCATAGTCAGATTTTTTTTTTTTTGTCTTGTGTTTCTGTAAACATGGGGGAGAAATTAAAAGGAAATAGCTATCCTACCAAATGCTCTGTTTTCTGTCCTGATAAAGTCTCACAGTGAGGTTTTTAGTGGCTGCACACACATAAGAAAGCTGTTGAAAATAACATTACTTACATGTAATTGCCCCTAATACAGTTAGTCTGGCTCTGTAGCTTACTGTTTCCTGCTTGGGAGATCTCCCTTCTATCCTTGTTTTATTTGGGAACAATGAAGTATGTCGTCTGCATTGCTTTCTCTGCCACCACGAATGCCTGCACTGCCTGTGCAGGGTTTATGAAGTGGCCTAATATTTATTCATGGCTTATGTTAATCAGTGAACATTATTGTACAGTAAGTGCCAGCATATTGGTTTTTAGAAGCCTTTTTGCAACCAGTACGAGTTGGCTTATTTTGTACCGTAGATCAGTGTTGGAAAGCAGGATCTGCTCTAGTTCCAGGATTTTTTTTTTGCATGCTGCTTTTTCTCTAGATCTCTCCTGCCCCTGTTTGAGTGAGTGAAGCAATATTTTCACGTCATGTATATACCTGCACTTGTAAGGGTTTTGGTTGTTGTAGAGAAACACAATACTTTATACATTTTGTAAGACCTCTGCAGAACCATGGCATCTTGAATTCCTCTTCATGATCTTTCACTATTGACCTTGTGCATAATCTTCTTGACCTTTACTAAAATGCATACTATTAAGATTTCACATAATAACTACTAACCTGTGGTTTCCTCTGACTCTGTTTTACTGACTGTGATTTTCCAATGATTGTACTTCACCGGGTGTAACAGGTTTGTCATCAGCAGGGCGAGGGGCTCCTGTGATGCTTTGTTTTGCTGAATGGGAAGGATGTTATCACAAGGTGTGTAGTCAGTCTCTCTCTAGCTTGTGGAAATCTCCTCTGATGGCTTTTTCCTCCTGCACTAGCTCTTACCCACTCGCACCCCTGCCGGTGTACGCTGAATGTCGTGATGAGGCAAATACTGGGGAAACTAAAGGAGGAGCTGGAGACCATCTGCTGCTCTCTGAAGGCTAGTGAAGCAATTTGCAGTGAATTTTTGCTCTGTATTCTGAGACTGTACCTCACTTGATGAATCCTACCTGCATATTAGTGAGTGGATTTTTTTCTTTTTTCCTGATACAAAGCAAATCTGAAACTGTGAATTGTGATGAAGGGGAAATGGGACATTCCAGTCTCAACTATTCTGTCTGGTTATGTAATAAAATTAAGGGCGGTTAACTCTGATGGCTTTTCTTTCCTAAGCTTTCCAGACCAATGCCTTTAATGCTGTGCTGTATGTGCCTAGAGGAGGGCTGCAGTTCACAGCACAGGGTGCACGTGGTGCTTGGCACTAAAGATTTTCTCCTTTGCTCAGGGTAAAGGAGTACACACTTGCACCCTCATCCCATTGCATGAGGATAGGAATGCCTCTGGAGGCACCACAGGGCTCTGTCCTAAGGGTGTCCCAGCTTGAAAAGCACTTTCACCACTCAGTATTTACTTCAATAGCATCCCATTGAGAGGATGTGCAGCCAGTGGGGACTGGGGATGTCTCCTTTTTGGTGGTCCCAGACTGGAATGTGATGTGCAGTCAGTATTGAGAAGGCTGCAGATGAGCACACCAGCAGAGAGACTGAAAAGATTTGAGATACTGAAAATATTTCATTCAATAACAGCTGAACACTAGTGGAGCTGGGCTCCTTAATGCTTGAACAAAACTTTTTGTAAAGAAATTAGTCAAATAGCATGAGGAAGACTCGTGCTGTTCAGACTTACTAGTTCAGGGTGATGTATTTCTGTGTTTACTGTGCAAATCCTGCTCTTAACATGAAGTCTCTAGGATCAGTCTGGCCTGGTGTAAGAAGCTGAGAAGCAGTTTAGTCACTTCCCTGTATCTTAAAAGAGATTTCCTTCAGGCTTTGACTTTATGGAAGGCTCTAAACTTTGCCTCAGAGTCCCAGCAAGAGACTGGCATCTGTTGTGAATGTTGAGGAGACCTTGTACAACACCATTGTGTTGGCCAAAGGCCCCTCAGAGCAGGTGGATCTTGGGCCCATGCTGTTCAGGGCAGGGGGTGGGTTGTTCTGAGACCTGCTCTCATGTGGAAAGGCTTTTTGCTACAGGCCCATGAGCTATACCTGAGATGTGGGAAGCATGAGTGTGCACACAGCTGATGTGAGCACTGTGAATGAAGCTGGGGGGTTACCTGCTGTGGGCACTCAGTTTATTAGACTAGGGATTGTCTAATCCAGGCAGTTCTGTGGGTGTGAGACACTCTTGCCTAGGCTAAGCACAGGGCTGTTAGCACCAGTAGAAAAAGGATGATGGACCAGTTCTGCCTGGTGAAACCATCTTCCTGTGCATACACAAGGGGAAATGCTCTTGACCTTGAACACCCTGGAACTGGTATGAAAAAAGCTGAAGGCATTGTGCACTCCCCAGAAACTAGAGCTCCAACCCACTGTTGGTGATGGGTACTGGAATTGCAGAGGGAAGACTTGGAGGAATCCTGAAGAAGCTTGAACTGTTGAAGAGCTGTCTGACATGTAAAGAAGCTCTCCAATAGGCCAGACCCCTTAACTGTGCTTTCCTGATAGGAAAATAACATTAGGTGTAACCTCACCTGGACTGCAGCTTCACTGGCCCCCTGTCTCAGTATTACTGGCAGGAACAGAAAAGGTTCCAGCTCTTCCATCTGCCACAAGAAGTTTGAGGGCAGACTTTGGCTTATGCAAAGCTCCTGATGACAGGAAAGCTGCCTGTGAAAGAAGGAACGTGCTACACGTGCTTTATGTGGATGGTGGAGGTGACTTTCTGTTGAGTATTGAAGAAGGAGAACAGTTAAAAGGCTCTGGGTGCTCACACCCCGTGTCAGTAATACCAACCTCAGCTAAAGGCTCTGCTGATACCCAGGACAGACCCTCCAGTGCAGAACTAGGAGTCTCCTCTGCCAGCCACCCTGGTGGAGGCCAAAATTCACACATAAAAGTGATTTAATAGTGAGCACTCAAACAGGTAACTGGTAAAATAAAATCATGGGTAGAGCACCTCAATCTGACTTTTCTCCCTGCTGAGTCAGATGTGTACAGACTAGGGGAGTTAAAATTGGGGATCTCCACTGGGAGTTTGTGGCCTGCACAGGACAGAGTTTGGTTCGTAGGGATGTTTTAAAGCTCTGTACTTGGGTAGATGTAAAAATCCAGTAGGTGAGTGACTGCTTGCTACTGTGTTAAACAGATTGCTGTGAGCTGCAGAGACCATCAAAACGTGGTAGAAGGACAGATGCTATGAACCCTTCCCCCCGTGGCTGCTCCCAGCACTTCTGGCAGGTTAGAAGCAGTAGAAAGTCTGCTGCAGACTAGAGATCTGCCCAGCAGGGTGCTGCTCTGGCAAGGACCCCTCTGTTTGTGGGGGGCAGGTGAAGGGGCACGGCTGTGCAGGCAGGAGCACTCTGCTGGACGTGCTGGGGGTAAGGGTCAGTCTGTGCCTTTCCCTGCAGCAGCTCACTTACCAAAGGCTGCTTGGAAAAATACACAGTAGAGCTGCTCACCTCTCAGTGCTTTGATTCCTGCATGCTGTGCTGCTGCAGGAGGGGTGGGTGTCATCTCTTCGTGGGCTGTCAGGGGCTGAGTCTTGCCCGTGCTGGGTGATCACTTTGCTTCCAAGCATGAGGGAGGAACTCAGAGGTTCTGGGCTCTGTAGAAGAAAAAAAGATGCTTATGAAGTGAGTTGGTCACTTAGGGAGGCCTTGTTCCTTCTTAAAAAAAAAACAGGAAAAACAGTATTAAAGCTAGGGGCTGAATTGCAAATGAGAAAACTCAGGCCATTGGAGGTGAAGATTAACTGTCCTTGAAGTGAGGTGCAGTGAGTCAGGGCTGAGGCTGCCTTCTCTTCACTTGCAGGCTCTTAACAGATAATGCAGTTAGAATAGTGATTAACGGGATGTTTCCATGAAATTGGTATTTCTAGGGCTGCACTGTTTCAATAAATAACTAATTCTTGTTTTAAGCTGGTGGGATAATGCACGGTAGCACTGTCGGCTAGAACTGGCACTGGGCCTTTATGCAACCCAGGAGAGAGGTCTCTTCATTTCCTCCTGCTCCCGGTTCCTGTGTTAAGTGCAGTTCGCTCTGTAAATACAGCCGCGGGTTGGTCTCTGTGCATGTCCCGATGTACTGTGGATATAAAGGCTGCCACACCACCCTGGCTGCGTGAGTTCTGTTCCGGCACCGCCCGACGAGGAGGAGGAGGAGGAGGGG
>NW_008612054.1:44098-71580 GCF_000691845.1 Merops nubicus | reverse complement strand
CCGCAGAGTCGTGGAGGGGGCCGCTGCTGCAACCACGGCGGCTTTTTAAAATGTATTCATTATTTTTTCTTTTTTTAACAAGGAAAAAGCTGCTTCCACCTCTGGAAGAGTGTTGGGAAATGGCAAAAGAGCTGAGAAGCTGAGTTTCAGCCCAACCCGAAGCAAACTTTCCTTGTTAAAAGCTTTTATTTGGAAATAAAATAGTGACCAAGACGAATGTTTTCCGCGTAAGCACGCTTCTGCGTTAACAGCAAGCAGACCAAGTGCACCACCAAGCAGACGGCTTTATCCGCCTGTGGTTCGGCGCTGCTAGGCACGAACTTAGCCCTCGCACCGCTGAGCGCATCTGGGGTTTGTTCCAGGGAATTGCAGGTGGCATGTGCGGCGCCTCCCGCACTCGAAGTGTCAGGCATAAACTTTTCCGCCATTTCTCATGTATTCCACCCTCTAATTCTGTAAACAGCTTCACTTTGTATTATGTCCCAAAGGCTGAATAACAGGTTTGGCAGATCAACAAGGGAAACAAGTTCTTGAGGTGGAAGTGCCTCGGTAAATATGCTGTGTCTTCAATTCAGCCACGCTGCCTAAAAAAGGTACACAAAGCCGTTCCCTATAGAACGCATGGAGAAGCTCCACACAGCAGCCTACAGACGAGTGCCTAACTTAATGCCTGAGAAGCATCCCAGCTACAAACCAAAACGGACAGTTCTAGAGAGTGAAACTACCCTTGATTTATCTAAGTGTAGCGTAATTTAGAGTGCTTTTTCCTGTGCAAGTATTCTGGGATGGTGTCGTGGAGACAACTCCAGCGTTGTTTTAAAATGCAGAACGTAACGGAACAAATTGGAGCACAACCTGGCAATGACGAAAACTGGCCTTATTTTTGTGAGAACTGCTGAAAGAAAAGAGTGCGATCTGCTCTGCTCCTCACAAAGCAAGGGATTGTTCACAAGGTCTTAAATCAGGGTAGATAACATCCTGAAAGTTGTGAGATAGTTAGAAAAGAAACAGAAGACAAGCAGTGTAAACATTCCAGGCACAATTGCTATAATTGCTTTCTTCAATCCAAAAGGACCACGTTAACCTTGGGGGCTAAGCAGCAAACAACTCTCCTGACCAACACCCCCACCCAGTACATTAGAGACCCAAGAGATTGCACTGATTTAAACGGATGTCTTCCCAGAAGAATGTGAGCAAGATAGTGATGACACTTAAAAAAAAAAAAAAACACCTGGAAATTTGGCTGCAGAAGCACAGCATTCACCAACGACAGAAATCTATTACATTTTATTGTCCTGCAGTTTCTACATCTCTGTTTCACCCTTGAGACATAGTTTGCCTGAGGGAAGAGGCATCTCTGCAATCCTCTGCCTCTGCCAGAACTCGGGAAAGAAAGCAGTCACCCGGTTCCTCTGCAAACTTTCCGTTGCACAAGGGATATGAGCCTTGCTGTTGCAACCCTATTCCCACCACGAGGTTTGCTGTGTCTTGGAAACCCCCTGCCGAGCACAGACCGGGGGACTGGGTTAGCACTGCACCCTCCTAGGCTCTCAGAGGGCTTTTCTGGGCCCTCAGATCTGGACAAGTATTAACCATGGAAGCACGCCAACCCAAGCACTGTCAGCCTGAATTACCACTCAGTTTAGCAAAACCGTACATTACTCAAGGGCTGTGCTAGTACAAGTACTGCATATTCACATATGTCCTTATTTCATACATAAAGGATGTTTTGGTGTCAAACTGAGGAAACCCTGTATGCTTAAGCATCTTTAACAAATAATAGAGTATCTGTGGCAACAACAATGCGCAGGGTACCAGAAATGGCAAACTGATGGTGCTTGGTCAGAGACATCTGGAGTAGTATGTTCCAGAAGGCATGGAGGATGTTTGATTATAAAAATCATGTTCAGCAGCAGTGAGAGGTTTGGGCTTTTTTTTTAATGTATATGACATAAATATCAGAGCTTCTAAACTGAATTTTCTCCTGGTACTGTGAGAGTTTTGTAGTATCTTCTGACTTCATGGCCTTTTTTCTGTCTAGGGTTTGTTTAGTCTCTGTCCCTCACAGGAAGACAAGGGATCTCCACCATTCTTAACCACCATAGTGACACAGTGGTGTCAGCTCAGATCCACTCCCGTGCTTAGCAAGGTCTATGCTAAAACAGTTTTGCATCAGGACTTGAGTAAAAGGAAGGCAACAGACAAAATTCATAAATTTTATTATATAGGTTCATTAAATTTACATTTTAAACTAGTCTAATATTACTGTTTGGAATTCAGACTCTCCTAAATATCTTCCTCTCTTTCCTCTCTCATCTATTCTCTTGTTTGCTATGGTTATTAGATTGGTTTAGGGGTTCTTTTAATTTATTTTTTTTTTAAGTTATATCTTTTTGCTTATTTAATTGAGAGCAGTGAGCAGCAGAGAACACCAAGACCAAGTTAAAGCCCTGCTCAGTCTTTTGTTTTCTTCTGATTCTAGAAATTCTGATCTTCAGCGTTTCGCCCATCCTCCTTAAAAGTTTTCTGTGTGGTAGGATTAAACTCCCAGGAAATTTATCATCAGTCTGTAGTGATACTTGTATGCTAATTAATTAGTATTGACCTAACAGGACTCTTAACTGCAATTGACATTCATGTAGATCATCAGCTTTAGTAAATGATGGGACTTTCCCAGGCTTGTTTCTCTGCAGCTCGGTCTGGGGTGGGAGTCAACAGCTCTGAAAGTGCAGTTAGGACTCAGGAAAAGGATGAGGGAGTCACGGTGGATAGTTCTGGGAAGCATCCTCTGGGTGGTCAGTAGGGAGATCACCACCCCAAGAGAGCTGGCAATGCTATTAGGAAAGACATCGAGAGCCATCCGTCAGATATCACTATGGCACGTTCTTGAATGCTGGCAATCCCACATCAAAATGGGTGAGTAGCGGAGGAAGCTCCAAGGCAGATGAAAAGGATTTTTAGAACCAAAGAGAAACAGAAGCAGAATAGGATTTTTCAACATGTAAAGGGAATGATGGGAGAGGTAAAGGTTTTAACAAGTATCAAGATCTATGAAATCATTAAATGTGTGGAGAAGGTTAAATGTGTAAAAAGTATTTGCTACTTTGTATCAGGTAATAACTAGGGAGAACCTATATAAGGTATCAGAGAGCAGGACTCCTTCTTTACATGCAAATATTGTAGAATTCATTGCCTCATGGTGCTGTGAGGCAGAAGAATTACAAAGGAGCCAAAATGCACTAGGTAAATTTATAAAGGATAGGTCCACAGTAGATCCTGGTAGTTTAAGAAATACCAGAACTGCTGATTTTCAACATCTAGAAAGGTCTGCTGGGGAAGGGTTGTTCCATAAGGTCTGGTTCTTGAACTCCCTTTAAACATCTGCTGTTGAGCAATGTTGCACACTATTGGGATGGATGGACTTGATCTGAATCGCCACTTTGTATCACACAGAATAACACAGAATCACAGAACTACAATGGTTGCAAAGGACCCTTAAGATCATCAAGTCCAAATGTTATCTAACTCTACCAGGCCACTTCTACACCATGTCCCTGAGCACTCCATCTAGATGGCTTTTAAATTTATCCAGGGATGGTAATTCAACCACTTCCTTGGGGAGCCTGTGCCAGCCTTTGATAACCCTTTTGGTGCTGAAGTTTTTCCTAATGTCTAACCTAAACCTCCTCTGGCATAATTTAATACCATTTCCTCTTGTCTTGTCAGCTGGAGCATGTAAGAAGAGGCCCAAACACACCTCCCTCCAATCTCCTCTCAGGTAGCTGCAGGGAGCAGTAACATCTCCCCTCACTCTCCTCTTTTTCAGGGTACACAACCCCAGTTCCCTCAGCTGCTCCTCCTAAGGCTCATCCTCAAGACCTTTCACCAGCTTTGTTGCCCTTCTTTGCACCATCTCTAGAACCTCAATGTCCTTCCTGTCCTATGGTGCCTAAAACTGAGCCCAGTATTCAAGGTGTGGCCTCACCAGTGCTGAGTACAGTGGGACAATCACTTCTCTAGTCCTGGCGACTACACTATTCCTAATCCAAGCCAGGATGCTATTGGCCTTCCTGGCCACCTGGGCACACTGCTGGCTCATGTTCAGCTGGCTGTCAGTCAACACCCCCAGTTCCCTTTCTGCCTAGCACCTTTCCAGCCACTCCTCCCCAAGTCTGGAGCTTTGTCTGGGGTTGCTGGGGCCCAAGTGCAGGACTCAGCCCTTGGCCTTGTTGAAGTTTATACAACTGACCATGGCCCATCGGTCCAGCCTGTTCAGGTCTTCCTGAAGGGCCTCCTATGTTCAAAGACAGTAAATGGCCATAATATAACACTAGAAAAGACATTAGTAATACTTAGAAACAAATAGTTCAGACTTGTTTGCAATGTTCTGTCAGATTCAGACTCAACAATATTTTTGTTTGGTTGTTCAGAATTTATCTGTCAAAACCCCACTCATTCAGTAAGACTTACAGAAGAGGACCAAGGAGTAAAGTTTGCCAAGATGGCCCTCCTGAATTTCTCTTATGTCTTTTGTCCAGGGCACAGAATTGCCCCTTGTGAGATGACACAGGCTCCTATAGATAGTGTTGAGATGTGAACCTCTGAAGTCTGGTGACACCTCTTTGCACAAAATGTTTCAGGAAGCAGAATTTAGATTCCACCAAAATATCTTAATCTCATATCTCTTCTTTTGTTTGACCTGGCCGTTTAGTTGTTTTCTTTATTCTGCTTCTATGTCTCAAGTTTGTTTAGTTTATAATAAAGGAGCAGTGAGCAATAAAGAACATTTGTATTTCTAATAAAGCGTGAGGCGTTTCCTGTCTTCTCTCCTTGAATTCTTTTCTGTTTAAATATAGTTAGTGCTTCTTTGGGTACTTCACCCCCACATCTCTCTTGACTGCGCTGTGCATTCACCAAAAAGCTCTCACTGCCAGCCTGACTTGAGATTGTCACCTGTGGCAATCCTGGGGAAGTTCAGGACCACAATCGGTTCTGCTCCCCCTGTTTCAGGTCAAAGTTACAAGAGCATTTCTAGAAGAACAATAAGACCTGTTCTAGTATAAAAGACAAGTTATTTCTAAATATTAGCTACAGAAATAAAGAATGAAGCAGACATCGCCAGACAGCATAATAACATAAATTTAATGTTCATATCCATGTAATGAATGAAAATGCATTAAACCACAAGTATATAGCCTTGTTTATGTATATTTAATAGTATGTATCATACAGCCTCAAAAGATCATATAGTATACTCTAGAAAAAAACACTTCAGGCTATGTCTACTCAAGTTAATTAAGCGGGGCCAGCACACACAAAACAGGTATTGGCACAGTTGTCCATGCTATTTATGTTAGCTCACAAATGTTGTTTTCCAGAACTAACTAGCACAGGCCAGGGAGCATTCCCCATGGCAATTTTGCATGCAGCCATGCTATTTTGACAGGAAGAAAATGCAGCTCTGTGGCCATCAGCTATGGTCTACCGACTGGCCTTAAGGCTAATAAACTGTCCCTGTTTGCTCTTTATTGGAATTTAGTGTTTGTTTCAATTACAGATATTGTTTCAAAGCAGTAGTAGATTCTGAAAGAAAAAACAGCTCACAGGCACTCACAAAATGTTCATGGCTGAGAGAAACCTTTATTTAAAAAGTCTTACGATTATTCCAGGATCTGTGTCCTCTGATTTCCAGTTTCCCTTCTCTCTTCTTCCCTTCTTGATCACACTTTCCAGTCAAAGCAGCTAGCAAAACAGAAGTACCTATCGCAGCAGCAGAAATCTCAAGAGATGAACTTTAACAGGGTAAACCAATTGTAGAGTGAGGAATTTGCCAACAATGTATCAAAGGTGGGTTTTTACCCACCACACACCTGAAGTAGTAACTCTGTCTCCTGTGCCTAGATCCATATCTGTTTGGGTATCCACTTGAACAGATAGACCATGACAAACTTAAGGAACATGTGTGTCATTGCACCTCTTCCACACACATCTCCATGTGCTTCATTGGCTGATCAAAGCTGTGCATCTGGAGTGCAGTAACAGCTAAGGTCTAAGCAGCTCATGCTGCTTGTCCCTGCTTGGCAGCAACAGTCCCACCATGGATTCCACAGGCAGCAAACTACACTGAAACCACTGGGAGACAGCAGCTCTCAGTCTCCCAGTCCTGTAATAATGGTTTAGGATGTCTTGGATACCGGTAGAAGTACCAGTACAAGTAGAGCATGAGAGCAGACAGAAGCAGAGACACCTGGCAAGAAGATCTGAGTTTTTTTCTTGGCCAAATTCTTATGCTCCTGTTAGGTGGATGAACTGCCTGAACTCTGCCTCTGCAGTTCCACATGTCCTGCTTAGGTTGAAAAGTCTTCAGAACAGGGTCTCTTACCCTGTGCATTTCCTAACACAGTGAGTTGGGCCTCCAGATGTTACTGTAATACTCATAAGTCATACTAATCCAGAACTGCACTCCAAAGCTAAGGGCAAGCTGATCTAACCAGAGTGGCTACAGAAATATGTCTGTAGAGGGCCTTTTGGCAACATTTTCAGTAACGGTATTATGCTGTTACAGTTGCTTTTGTTTGAGCTCCACAAATCTGTGATTTTTTTTTTCCCCAGTGCCACAGATCCAAAGGAATTTATTCACAAGTTCATAGCAGTTTGTTGTCATCGCTTTCTTAAGACATTATAAATACACTGGATACAATTCAACCTTGGATGCATCTCCATGCACGGATATAGTGCAATTACAATAGCAAGCACAAAAGTAATTGCAACTACAAAAATAAATTATAAGGGGGCTTTGAAAGTGAAAAAACAATAGGCAAAATGTCACCAAAACCCTCAAGCTGGCAGCATCAAGTAAGACAAAGAGAAACCCACTTCAGTAGTGATTGCGGAGCACATTTATTTCTTGCATCTCTGAACTGTTCTTCACTGAACATGATCAGGGTCAGTTCCTGCTCAAAAAAAAAAATTAAGGGTGGAGGAGAATAAATCAACAGATAATTGCAACATTAATTATTTAGAATTCCTCTCAAAGAATTATGTGAGGATTTTAGTCTCAATACAATCATTATCTAATGAAAGCTCTTGTCTCTCCATCTTCTATAAAGTAGTATTTGACTTCTTGACATAGTCATCAGAGTTGAACACAAAAAGCTACAGCTGGGGCTGCTCCAACAATACAGAGCATTCAGTTACTGAAATCACTTCCTCCCGGTTTGCATCCTACATGCTGAGCAGGAAATGTGGGATTTCACTTTGCTCTCTTGTCCCTTTACATGGATTCAACCCCAGGCCAACAGTAGATTCAGTGTCTTAAGGTACGAGTCAATGGCTCCTGTAATCTATTGCCAGAGCACAGAACATCCAGATTATATTTAAGCCCCAACCACTTGGTATTTACTTTTATTACACTAATATCTAGGGGCCCCAGTAAGATTGGATCCAATTGTGCTGCACGCTGTACATACTCACAGCCATTGCCTTGAAGACCTCACAGAGCAGAGTGAAAGAAAGTACTATTTTCCACAGCAGCAAAAAGAGCCTTAATTTTGCTCCTGTTCCCCTTGAGGCATTAATCTGGAGAGAGACAAGAAATAAACCTGTCCTGTATGAGTCATCTGTGAAGATTAATGCCTAAAAATATCCTCTTATCTCCTGTTTTATCTTTCCCTTCCACACTGTTGCTTCTTTCCCAACTAGAATAATAACAATAAAAATAATAGTGAAGTCAGCACTGGGCAGGGATGTTGTAGTGTCTGGAGCACCAGAAGCAGTGGAAGCAGGCAGGAGTCTCACTTGATGTCCACTGGCTCTTGTAGCAGGCACTTGGCAAAAGAAAGGAGAAGGATTACATCTGTCAGAATAACTTTCATGGGACCCAACTCTTGCAGGGTTTGTTTAAAATCCACATAATGCTCTTGAGTGTTAATGCGTGCATTGGGACATTTACATTAGCAGATAAACGTGTGAGAACACGTTTCCAGACATCTGCCTAGTGACTGCACATCTGAGCAGTTTGCTGAAACTTGGTCCAAGGTCCATGAGGTCCTTGGGCTCCTGAAATGACTTCCAAGGTTTGTAATAAATTGCGCTGCTGAAGTGTACTGCAGCTAAGCAATTCTCACATGATAGAAACAATGTGTGGTACACTGCACTCAAACCACTCTATGTTATTTTAACTTCCCAGCCTTTGAAAGCTCTCAGAAGAGAACACAAACATACTGATGGAATTATACCTACAGATGTTATGAAAAAAAAGAAGAAAAATTTGCGATGATGCCCTCAAATTGTCACCCACCCAATACAGGACTAGTGGATAACAACGCTGATCGCTGTGCTTTCTGCCAGTCAGAAGTGAGGATGAAGAGTGTAGTTGTTGAAACATGAGGACTCCCCCAGAATTCTGGGGAGCCTTGGTTGAATTGCTTACATCCTTCCAGCTTGGTCCCTGCTTGTTTAGCTGTGTCAGAGGACTGAGGACTTGGATGTGCAATGTCATAGGGTTAATTGGTGGTGTTTAGGAGGGAGGGGACTGTTTTCAGGCACAAAACGCATTGCAAGGTTGTCAAGTTTCCCTTCCTGATCCACACATGGGCTTGTGTCAGAGTGTGAGTCCACAAACAGGTGGTGTGGGCTTTCAAGGAGCTTGGGCTGGAGTAAGAACACAAGCCATGAGCTAACGCACCCTCTGCCTTCCCTGTTTCTTCCCTTCTGCCAGGTGGGGAAAATAGCGCTGCTGTACTGCAGGTAGACACTCAAAGATAAACATCACAGAAATTACAAGGGACGCAGATACTACTGTCACAAGTATAGATTCAGGGCACAGAATTAGTGTGTTCCTTTCTCTAATGCTATTACTATTATTACTACTATTACTCACAAATAATAATTTATTATCAGGCTTAGATAGCTTTTATTCAGCCATATGTAGGAAAAGTACAGCTTCTAGCTTTCAGATGCAAATCCAAATTATGTCAGATAAGATACATTAAAGTACCAGTGCATCAAGGTCAGCAATAAACAGCTGGGATGGTTCCTCCTATAAACAGCATCTTAACAACACACACAAATGATGCGGATCCCCAAAGCCAGTGTGACAACATTTTGTGCAGTATCGATTTTCTGGAAAAAAATACAAGAGCAGCCTCATCCTACAATATTTGCACAAATGAATAGGGCAAAATCTGCTCACTGCATATGTACTTTGCATCACTAAAAGCAATTAAGAGGCATAAAAAGGCCATGCGGTAGCTAAAAATAGGCAAATGAGGAGTAGCCCATCCTGGACTCAGCAGCTGGCAGAGGGTATGTGCTGCAGTCATTTATCATGAACCTGGTCTTTGTTTTGCTTAATAGCCCATGAAGCCTATGATAAATGAACTTACATTGGAGGGGCCATGGCAGGTTGACAGAGGTTCCCAGGACTGAACACACTTTTTATTGCTCAGTTACTGCAGTCTTAGAAAAATGTAACTGTGAATCAATATAGGTGACACATAAATTCTGACTAGCGTTTCACCTCTGTGTTTCTCTGCTTCTAGAATAAAAGCTAAGAGGAAAGTTATAAGCAGAAGTGCAAAAGGATATGGCAGAGGCATATAAAGACACGTCTATAAAACATGTTAGACCCTGTTAAAAAGTGATGTGTGTGATGCAATGCAATTTTAATATTGCATCTGCTAAGTATGTCCATGGTATGGTTTGTTTTCAATTAACGTTTTTGTACTATCCTTGTTTAAAATAAACCCAACACCCTAACCTAGTTTCACAAAATGAAAAAAAACCTAGACCAGTCTAAAAATGAGACATCAGCTCTGTATGGTAAAGAACCTGCCTGACTATCACACTTAAAGACAGGGAGAAATGGTTCTGGTAAGTCTGCTGATAAGGAAGATCTCTGAGAGATTCTAGCTTTTACTGTAAGTCTGCTCCACAGATGCTATGGAAAAGAAGGGGGAACCCAGCTGCTCAAATCTCCCATCTCCCAGCTGAGTGCTTTTACTGCTGGATGCAGACAGGACATAACCTGTTCGCTTCCTGGCTACATTTCAAGAGACAGTTAGGTGTGCTCTGCTCGACCAGGGTCCTGCTGGATCAGGATTGGCAGGTGACAAAGACTGGAGAAGCCCAGTTTTTTGCATCTCCCCTGCTGCGACCTGTGAGGTAGGCTCTGAGCACAACTGTTACTCTAGGGGTGACTGTAGATGCCTGCAGGGTGTGTCACAGACATTACGAATATGCCTAACTGCTGAAATCTAAAAAGCTTCAGGCATGGGAGACTTTGTGAATCTGACTCAGGATGGATGCTGTCACAGAGCTGTCAGTCTTCAGCCCTGAACATTTCTATGTGCACTACTTTAATCTTACTCATCTTTTCTGAGACTTGTTTGTTCAAATGCTCAATCCAACACATGTAATTGTTTGCAAGATGGGAAGCTTCCCTTTCCTCTGCAGCCTGCTTCTAGCACAACCATGTTGTTAACTTTTCTTCACTTTGACCATTTCGAATACAGGTTTTAAATGTGTCATTAAAAAATGCATGTGTGTGCACGCATTTGTCCATACCTGTAGTTATCAGATTAAGTAAAACTATTTTAATTGTAATTCAGTTCAGCAGTAGATTTTAGGGTAAGAAGCAGAAAAAAAATCCAAGGTGTTGTAGAAAAATTGGTAACATTTGTTAGAGGGAGGGATGCTCTGCCATCAGTGCCCTTCAGAGTGGTACCTGGACCCTAAACCCGCAGAGAAAGGAGTGTAGTTCTGGAGACAGAGGCAACAGCTAGTGGGAGGAGAGAAGAAAGGAAGCAGGGGAGGCACAGAGGAACCCCCTGGCATGTTTGGTTACTGCAAAGTGCATACATGATTTTATCAGGGCTGTTAGTGTTCAGTCTTGCAAGGAGCATTTTGAAATAGGAGGGTGAAGGGGTATTGTATGCACGGTGGTGTGAAGGAGTAAGAAGTGGAGGAGCCTCATCTGAAAGCATCAGAGAAGTCATGGAGTGCAATGGCTGAGCTGAAAGGTTCAGTGGATTGCTGTAATAAAGAAGATTAGTGTCAATTACAAAACTGTTTTAAACAATATTTCACAATGGAAGAATATAATGGATTGCATTCTGGGGTTTTTTTTGGAAATGGGAAGATGACAGAGATGGATTAGAATATTCCAATATGAAGATCCTGGATAAGCTAACTCAGCAGTAGTACTTCAGCCGTTCTCAAACGACATGACAGGGTATCTAGCAAAAAAACATGCTGAGAAAAGTTCAGATTCCAGAAACACAGTGACTCATGCATTTCCAAAACAGCGTTATAACAAGCTGCTGTCCAACTTTCCTGCTGTCCTACATGTAATGCACATTCAGTGGTGCTGCTGGCACATTTCCCTCTGAGCCAGTATTGAACCACTGCCCCAGTTGAGAGTTAGGCGACCACTGTGCTGCTGGAGCGTCTGTTGTTACAAACAGATGTAAAACAAATGCCCGAATTCCTTGCAGTCATTAGTTTCCTCTTACAGATGGCAGAGACTAATTCATCTCTGACCTGACGACCACATATAAAGATAGGCACTTATCTTCTACATATCTGTGCCCTTCCAGCTGGTTACAATAATTTCAAGTTGGACTAATATTTAGCTCTGGGGTTAAGGAAAGAGAACAAGAGGCTGGAAGGGAACACTCCTGTTTCTCTTGGTATGTGACGCAATGGTATTAAATGTTAACGCTACATGACCTTTCCTGTGGATCCTCCTTGTTCTGTATGTTCGAAAAGCTCTTAGGGGCACAGCAAACCATGGGGAGAGGTGAAGAGGAAGGTGAAGTGGAGAGAGTGACAAGTACCAGCTTTACCCATACAAATATGAAGGGATTCACTGATGCCAAGAAGCAAAATAATTGGCCTACTCCAGAAGCCCTGGAGTAATCCTCCATGAAGATTTCTTTCAGTTCCCTTCTTTTTTCTGTTCTGGGTCTTGCTGCTAAAGAGAGGCAAGCCAGCCTTTGGGAAAACTTGACCTGTCTATGTAGACATTCACTCCAGCTTGTAAATGAACTAGAGGAAAGGGTATTAATTAGCAGCACTGAGCTTGGACTGAAATGATCATATCCAAATGTGTTAAAACCACAAAAAGTAAGAAACAGATTGCAATTAAAAAATTGGGGCCTTCTCTAATCATTAGATGCCATCACAAATATGAAGGAAGAATAGCAAAAGACTCTTTCACTCCCCCCCTCACACCCACAACCTCACCTTTTAATATACTGGTGCAAAAGACATCACGAGGTTCTATGTGCCTTTGTAGTAAAACTTCTGCCCTCTCTAAATGTGACTGTTGCAAACCATGGGAAATACGAAATTGTATCCTAAAAGCAGTTTAATTGAATTGATAGTCTGGCTTAAGGAGTGAAGTTTGAATCCTTCCCAAAGCACACTTGTCTGCTGAAACAGAGTGATTTTTTTCAAAGGTTAGGTGTTGCCTAATGTGTGCTGGAAAACCACCTTTGTAGATTTGCACTGAGGAAAGATGGAATTTGAATCTGCTGGAATGCTTTACATATTCATACTGCCTGAAGGCTGGAAACTTTTTATCACCAGCAGAGTAGCACAGATGACAATAAAGATACAGTTCAGGCAATGGAAAATGAGATTAAAACAGTTTTTGAGACTCAAATTTTATTCAAAACACTTTTTTTTGAATGCAGAAGTCCAGATGTCTTTTGTGGAGATGTACTGATTTGCAGAGTGTGTTGTCCTGGATTCCATGGACAGCTCAGATACCTATGTACAGATTGATCCCTGAATGGACTTTAGATGTAAATACAGAAAACACAACAGCTTTTCTTGGCTATAATGAGAAGAGTGAGGTGCGAGGGCCCTGCAGCTCAGGATGAGGTGAATAACTCCCTACAGCATTTCCTTCTCTACATCACTCTTGCTGCCTAGATCACAACTCATTTTTTAGGAATTATGGTTTGCACAAATCTTACTTTTTGGGATGTAACTCTCCCCAGAAACCTATCCCAAATGTCAGTGCAGTAAAAACTGGGGACAGTAACGAAGAGCAACCTAAACCTGGTATAATTTTTAACCTAGTGCTAAGAAGTCCAGAAGAGTCATATTATAATCTGTTTTAGTTCTGTCTCAAATAATAGAGATTGACTTCTCGCAATAGACATTTTGCAATGACTTTTCTACAATACCACTCTTAAAATTTTTGTTGCAAAATCAGACAAGACTAAATCAAGAACAGAGCTACTGAAAGATGAGGGAAGGACATGGGTGGCTTTAATATTAAAGCTTAGGTTTTGGTTCTGCAGCTGACAGGATCCATAAGCTTTACTGATGTCTGGAGGTCTCTGGGTGTGTGCAGCCACATTCCTGTGCACACAATAGCTGGAAAAATTGCTATTGCAGCCTTGGAAGACATGGCTTTTCTTCACAATTGCAATTCCTTTATATAACTGCAATATGCAAACCTGGGATTGCAGTTGGAAGCACAGCAAATAATTAACAATGCTCTACCTTGTAGGATATATCAATGAGATATATTAAAGATTTATGCGCTCACATTAAATAAGAATATTCATGTACTCCGTTACATGACATACTAAAAACAAAAGAAAACCAAAACCCAAAAAAAAACAGAGAACAATGCAATGTGCACATACCTGGCAAAAAAAGAAAACCTGTTGAATTAGTAATGCTATAGAAAGCAGTAAAACTTGCCAGAGACCTTGTAGTCTCTTACACAGATTTACAATTGTGTTTGATCCTCCTCTTTCAGTTTCCCATGGGACCCTTGTCTAGCTTTGTCATTCTTTATTATGAGACTGACATCAGTCAGCTGGTTTGTAGCCAGTTGCACTAATAATAAACTGGCAGGAAGATCAGAAATTACTGGAACTATTTGGTCATCTTGAAACTGAAAAAGGAGGCCTACTCCAAAACTCTTCAAGGCAAAAAAAAAGACTCACTCTTAAAGGCTTTTCTGTAATAGTTGATTCACAGCAGAAAAAGTCTACAAAGTTCAAATTGTTTCAGTTTATTTAGTGCTGTGTTGGCCATAAGGATTGTGAGGAGGGCCAGGCAACAGAATCTAGCTCCTCCAAAAAGGATTTATTTAATATTAGCAAACAAAAATATATATTGTCAAGAATCCAAGCCTTTAAAAGCATAGAAATAATTTATTAAGGAGAATGACTTTTCATATCATATTGCCTACAGTTTTATAAGTAACACACTCCATTTTTCTCATACAGTTTATAGCCTAATATAGAACATTAAAAAAAGCACACAAGCACAGTGTGTGATGGAGTTACTGACTGCTCCACTTGCACAGTTTTCTTAAAATATTCAGCTCTGTGCTGAGGTCATTCATGTACAACCCTATAGTTCCAGCCTGGCTTCACGGGAGTACATGGTGACTGGCTGACTGCTTTTGAGTATCTGGCTGAAGAGAGAGCTTGGTGAAGCTTGGGAGTATCTTACTAATACTCTTGTGAGTGTTAAGAAGATGGAAACAATTACACAATGCTTTCCTCTGCCTCTGCACCTCTAGTTTTCTGGGTGGAACTGCACGTGTCCTGAACTAGCTTTTTTAACATTTCATGACATTTTTCTATTAATTTCCTATTTTTTTTTCTACAGTTTTGGTGTGCTCAGTAAGGCATCATTTTGTCCTCTTTGAAAACTCCTGATGTAGAAACATCAAAGTAGTCCACAGAGTCACACCAAGTTTAGCAGCGATGATGTGTTTGCCAGATAGAAGGCAACCCCCCCCGAGGTGTGAATGGCTGGAAGTTGGATTCAGCCTAGAGCAGCTGCAGCTGTACCTGTATTACACCACCCCAGCTCTGATTGCTCCCTCCCCTTTACTGCCAGTTGGAAACATAACTCTTGAATTCACTCAGGCCATCGTGCATAATGCATAAGATGAGATCAAAATCCTTAGAGCCAGAACCACAATGTGTTACTGTTTCTGACAGCCAGGCTGTCAAGTTGACTGTGGTCACACACTCATTGTCTCGGTGGGTTAAAGTATCAAGGTGGCTATATGATGTAACTGATCACAGCTCAGCATGGGCAAACTTCATGACAAAAGGGTGCAATGTCCACTTCAGGGGTTCATGCAACAGCAGATTGATGCGTGTAATTGGTGTGTCAGGTGTACCCAGTGGTGCCCACTCTCATCAGGTCAGCACCACAACATGAGTACTTAAGTCTCTAGATTCCCCAAAGGAGACTCTTTCTACTTGAGCTGCACAGGTCAGCCAGCGGCTCCTCTGCAGAGATACTTGATAGGCTACGCAATTATTTATTCATCTGCTGAAGAACTGCCACCAGAAGTGCCAGAACAGGGACAGTTTGTTGATAGTCAGGTTAAGCAAAACTGGAGTAGTTGCTCTAAGTAGCAGTGCAATACAATGGACAAGTGGTAGGGCTGATGGAGAAGCACATGGCAGAAAACTGAGTTCTGAATCTTCCATGATGTTATATATACTTTGGCTTAACATTTTAAAATAAACGTGGTTAAAAACATTCACAGCTTCTCTCAAGCTGTCTGCTTGCTTGAGGTTTGTGGCTCTAGTCAGTAATGAAGGTAGTGAACTGCATGGAAATTCACACAGCACTTAGAAAAATGAACACGTTTTAAAGTTCTGGGACCATTCTTTACAAGTGTTTTTGAAGAAGAGAGAGTGCCCCTAGTGTTTTTTCTTCCTCAGAAATACATGACAGCATCTGTACACAATGGATTACTCACCAAATTTAGCAGGTTCAGCTTGGTGCACACCCTCCATGTGGTTCAAGTGCCATAAAATACTCCGTGGAGAAATGCTGCTGACAACTAACAGGCAAGAACAAGTAGATAGGGGAGAACCAATGCATCCACACACAAATACCAAAGTGCTTGTAAATTTTTGCTCAGGAAGTCAGAGAAAACCAAGATCCACCCTGGAATCAAATAGCCAGCTGAGGCTACTTAAAGGTATTCTGTTTTTTCCTGTATGATTTATTACTGCACTTAAAAAAAAAAAAAAAATTAAAAATCAGATTGTGCTTCCCACTTATATGTTGTGTTCTATTTTGGTACTGACATTTTCAGTGTTTCATTCAGAGCTTTTTTGAAGATGAATCTATTATATCACACTCAACAATACACCACATAAACTGAGATGCAGGTCCAACCGCACCTGAAGAGCAGCTGCTGAAGTGTACTCAGCTTCTTGCGTGGAGAGTCCTGCTGTTTCTGATGGAATCTTCTCCCAGCTGCCAAAATCTTTTCAAAAGCAGTTTCTCCAAGGCCTGAATCAGTGCCCATTCAAGGCAAAGGGAAAGATTCCTATTGATGGCAGCTGTCCCAAGTAAGCCAGAGGTCTAGGCTGCCCTTGCCAGAAAACTTTTATGTGCATTTTGATGACTTTTAAAGCTTCTCTTTTTGTACTTGTCTTTCTTACAGATCTTACTTTTCAGCTATTTTTTTTTCCAGACACTTCACATACTGGATAAAGCGGAGCTGATGTGTTTCTATCCCTGATTCAACACAGAAAGTACTTTTATCAGGTTAATTTCTGAGAGACTCGCTTTAGTCAGGGTGCACTGGGAAGCACATGGAATGTTAAAACATTTTGCCATCCAATGACCTGTTTAACCCTGTATAAACACAAGGGATGAAGATAAAAGACTCAGTCGTGCTAAAGAAAACGGTGTGATGCCCTCACAATAAATCCATAGAAGCTAGGTTTTTAACGAGTTTAACCAATGATTGAAGTTTACTTGCAGTTTGGCCTTGGAGGTAAGTGTAGATATTCCAGTGTGGATGGGGATTGAGGGCAGATTTCACATTGGGAAGAACTGGGACAGTCTCCTAAACTCCCAGAGAAGGCATGGAAGCCCGTGGTCATGTACGTACCCTTTTGATGCCATTAAATGGCAATTCATTATCAATGTGCAAATCAGATGAACAAACCTGTCTGAAAGGGGTTCATTGGGCCGTCTGAGTTTTCTGATGCCCCAGTCAGTCCCCTTATGAAAACAGACAGGAAAGGAATGAAAAACTGTGCACCTGTGTGTAACAGTTTATTTCTGGAGGGGCTCTAGCCCATCATTTCTTGCCATTGCTATGAAATACGAAATAGGTAGCTGGCTGTCTGCAGGAAATAAATGCCATCTGTGGTAGAAACAAGTGCTCTCAAGAGTGTGAACACTGTCATCTTGTTTTTCTTTAACTAAACTTGTTTTCTTCTGTTGGAGTGGGAGAAGGAAGAGCATGTGCAGCTGCTACTCACTGTTTTCACAGACCAAGACTGGTTTTATACTTAAAAAATTTATAGTTAAAAAAATCTACACCGCTCCTGTCCCACTCCCCGAATTAAGAGTAGTAAATTTTGTTACACCTTAAATATCCCAATTAATTATTCAGAGAAGAAATCACAACTAGTTGGAGTTTGGTTATCAGAGGTTATCCATAACTTTTCACCCCTTTTGGTGTACCACATATCAAGAGGAGAGACAAGGTAACACTTGAACCTGAATGACCACTGTAGAAATAGTTAAGGAGTGGGGGCACCATAAAGAAATGTGAAGTAATTTCATGGGCTGAATACATCCAGTTTCAGGAAGAAGCCAGCAGTTTCCAGGCCAAGACTGAACTGCTCATGGTAACTCTCAGAGAGGCAGGTATGGCCTTTCGCCCGTTATTGTCAATCTGCCTGCACCCTAAATAACAGCTATATTTCCATAACAGAGGATTTTAGTTATGAAAATCCTTTCTCTCAAGCCAAAGGACTGCACACAAGATAGGTGAGATTCAGTCTTCCCAAAGCAGAGAGTGTTGTGATTCTACAGGAAAAGACATGCTGAGTGAACACGAGCTGTTCCAAAGCCCAAACCACAAAGCCCACACAAAGCACCAGCAGGTATGATCTTCACTGCATCTGCCACCCTGTACCAGCCCTCACCCCTTGAACTCTTATGCTGGCAAGTGAAGGGTGTCCCCGAGTTTGCTTATGCTTACTTGGTATCCCAACCTGGGCTGCTAGTTGAAATGCTGGGGTTTGAACCCCGAGCCCTGAATTAAGGTTGACGTATGGGTGATTCCCACAGCCCTTCATACAGAGGTGGTGAGTTTGCCTTATAGCTTCCCCCCAGGGTGTGGCCGGCCCTGCAGGGAGAGCCAGAAGGGAAATGAGCCCCAGGGGTCCCGCACTGAGTGAACAAAGGTCAGGTGTCTGCTTGGGGATAAGAGCTGGGACCACTTGCAGGGAGTCAGGAGTGTCTGTCTGTGGAGTGCACTCCACAGAGTGTCCTGGTTCAGGGCAGACCTCCTGACTCTCCTGGAGCTGGGCCCTGGTCTGTTTAGGCCTTTGCAAACGTGGGCCGATCGGGTGAGAATTGCCATGTGGGCACCTTTCTCTTATGTATATAACTGGCTGGGCTGGCTGGTTTCCCTACCAACCATTGGAGACCCCGCGCCCACCTGTTGTGGGCCGAGTCATATCATTTGTGGAATCGTTGGGGGTGGCATTGATCATGTATGAGCTGGTTGACCTGTTTGTACCCCCGGCGGTCATTCATATAGTAACGTTTCTGTCTACAATACAGTCTGTGTATTGGTTCATCTCCCTGCTGGTGCTATCATTTTTGTTGGGCCTGGTCATTGGCAAAACACTAGTACACATCTGTATGCAAAACACAGACATCCATTGCAGAGATAAACAAAAATGCTTCAATGCAAACCAGTCTCCCCTTTCCTCCCATAACCAGCCTGTAATTTGAATGCCCTGTGCAATTTTGTAATACAATCTCCTTTTGCTCCAAGAGATGAAGCCAGCTGGGCTGTGGGGACAATGTCTCTGTTTGGTGTGGCATTTAGTATCTCGCCTGGAACTTAATGTGTAGGCATTTCTCCTCCCCTCATACTGCAGCTGAATGACTTTGCTGTGTTGATTTGAAATGACCTGACTAATCTCAACTTCCTCTAACAGTTTAATGAAATGTCAGAAGTGAACAAGGTCCTCAGGATTGAAAAGACCATTCAAACAATGATGAAAAGAAACACATGGACAGCAGTTTTTAAACAGTCTTTGGGCTATTGGAAATAATTCAATGAGTTTTAGCCAAGCTGCAACATAAACATACTAAGAAGGGACCAAAAATTGCTTTATAGAAAGCCACATTTTTCATCTGGACTGTTTAATCTACTTTAGGGCTACAAAAAAGAGGCCTACAGGAAAAGCCGTAATTCGGTAAATTTCAAAAAAGAAAGAGATCCTTCCTGCCCTGCTCAGATCAGCTGGTGTTTAGAAATACAAACCACACAGCAACAGTTATGTAGCACTGGTTCCACTATCTGAAATTACAGGAGAGAGAGGTAGAGAGTGTCTGGCAAGTTGTGTCCTGTTCATTTCCAAGGAAACTGAATGGTGTTCTCAACTGCAGAAGAAATTAAATATGCTGGTCGTGACTCCGGCCTCACAGATCACCAACTCAGAGGGTAAAAGCTTGCACTGTACTCCCCCATCAAGCAGGGTACAATGAGCTAAAACCCCCATATCAGCACTTCGCATATCATCAATATTTTACTGTCTGTTAGGAACCAAGAGCTCTCCTAAAACAGCATTTTAATTGCTGAAGACAGCCCCCAGATTTCATGAACTGGCCATGGAAATTAATTTCTGCTTCTGACTGAAAGTGAGAGGGATACAACTTGTACCAGCTACTACACCAATCACTAATCCTTTTCACATTATTATTTTTCCTTAGGTGCCTTTATATCCATTATAATCTTGACATGTTCTAGTGCAATTGTCCTCTAGAGGAAAACATCCTGAAAGGCAAAAATACACTTTCCAGAGGCCATCGTATCTCTGACCTTCCTTACTATCTTTTTGCTGCTGAAAACGGCTGTTGTAGCATCAGTCTGTCTGTACAGAGACAGGGGTCTTTGGGACTTACCAAAAATGTAGGCTATATATCAGAGATTCAGCTGTCTTGGTTACTCTGGCAAGTGTCCCCCCTCACCAGAGCAGCTCCAGCATTCAGTTACACTGGCTTCCTCTCAGCTTTCTGCTATTGTGCCATGCTGGAGGGACATTCACAGACACTGACCACAGAGGAGTTCTAAGCAATAATAGGGCCGACTGCACATTCTTGCATGTTAAATAATATTTGCCCAAAAGTCCAACACTCAAAATTAGGAGGTGCCAAGTCTGAGCAACAACAGGGAATCACAAACTACTCTGGCAATCTTCATACTTCACAACCTTCACACAAGCTGGTGCCCTATAAAGAAAAAGAAGACCATGTAGTACAAAGCCAACCATTGTGCAGAAACCTGGTAGAGGGTGAAGTCTGGTGGTTGTGTGGTCAAACTGTCAGCTCAACAGTGTTCAGTATTGTGACCAAATGCCACTGTCTTTATATATTTTTTCGTATGTGGCGTTTGAAAGGCTGAACTTTTAAGAAAAAAGGAAGTATTATGTAAAATGTCCTCCATTAGCCTCTCCGTTTAAACGATGCAGTGTTTGGATCCTGAATGTTCATTTTTGCTGTGCAGATCATTTGAGCTACAGGATTTAATGCACCAACATTAACTTATTAATCCAGACAGAACAGGAAAATTTGATTTGTCGGAACAGATGCAGCTGTGAGTGACTGGAAGAACAAGGGGAAACCAAGAGCAAATAAACACAGGAGATTTTGAAGCCTCTGAGAAGCTGAAAGGAAGAATCTGGGCCATAATAACATTAAGAAACTGGAACAGATGATACTAGGCCCATACAAAGCAATGAGGTTAGTACAAGCATAGATGTGGAGAAGATAACTCTTTGACAGAAGGCAGACATAGAAGTCCCATCATGTGTCCTTGCCCTTAGTAAGTACAACTACTTCTGTTCACCAGAGAGGTCCTACTGAAAAACTAGTCTCTTGGTCTCGGTGCTCAGACTGCGTGTAACCACCTACAGAGACTTACACAACTTCACCACACAGGCAAGTCCACAACTGCTCTTGGAGCTTCCTGGGAATTTCCCTGCCTGCCGATGCTTTGGCAAAATCTGAAGGTCATTCTGGGTTAATGCCTTATATATCTTGTGATCTGGATTTTAGCTTGATGGTACCAGCAAAGATCATTACAGTGGCTTGAACCTCATGCAATGAAAAGTTTAGTTTGCATCACGAAGTTACCACATAACATGGAGGGCTGCAGGTTCAGAGTGCAGCGAGGTAAGGATGGTGCCAAACAAAGATCCTGGTCCAGTTACAAAGCAAACCTTAGACTCTTACTCAATGCCTAGAGCTGACAGTATTTCACCTCACAGCTTATTCCAGCAAAGCTCAGATGTAAAGATAGAATTCAGCATTTCCAGCAGAAACTATTTCTCTGCTATAAGAAGGTAATAAATAGCATTTCACAGTACGCCATTGGGTCCATATATTACTTCTTCTGGTCCACTAAATCACGTAATGATTTGCTGGAACAGAGAATGTAAGGCATTGGAATTAGCTGGCCATCACTGCAGGTCACATGAGCAAGCAAGATGAAGTGTGCATTTGTGGAGAGCTACATTTTGTGCTTGCATGAAAAGAGACACTGCAACATACTTCTGGGCTTTTAGACCATTTAAATTGCCATTAAATTTTAAAATATTACTTAACTTAGGATGTTGATTGTTGGCAAATTAAAAAGCCCTGAAAATGCCACCCTACTTACACACTCTTAACTTGCTTCTGCCACTTGCACATTTCTTAACTGTGTATAGTAAAATATATATTAAAAAAAACCCTTTTCTCATAAGAAAATGTACTTCAGGTGATGAGAGTGTATTGAAATACTTGTTATCACTTCAATACTTATCCATTTATAATTAAAATCAAAGCTGTTAAAATCTGTATAAATAAACAGTGCAGCAAGAACCTGTCTCTGTAACCCAGAGCTAAAGCAGTCTTTTAGGAAGGTACAGAGTAACTTTCTTTTAAATATTAACTCATTGTACATTGCTCAACTGGAAAAGAGACAAACAGATAGAAGATGTAATTTAGACACCTCACTGTGAACTCTGTCTTACATGGACATTTCTGTTGAACTACTAGATCCTAACAGAATTTAATTTTGCTAAAATCAATGAGCATTTTATGGTCTGCTTCAAAGGCAAGGATTTAACTAATGTAATCACATCCAGACGGAACATGGAAGGACATAATCAAATTGAAGTACCTGCACTCATCAGTTTGTGCCTAAATTAAGCACTGAATCTATAATAAATAAGCACAAGAGCTTAAGTTGACTGATCCATTGATCCTTGAAATCAAGTACTTCTCTTCCGTATCAAGTAACTGTGGAGGGTTTCGCAACATACTGCATTTGTGAAAGTGTATATTTGTAAAATTTCTTGGAAAGAAGAGGAAGTTTGTTGGAAAGTAAATATTAAAAAAAAAAAAAAAAGTTTAATTGGGAAGTATTTGATGGGAGAGGTCAGATCCAGTCCCTAAAAAGCAGATGTGTTGGCCAGTGCTAATGGTGTCAGCACTGGAAGACATGCTCACTGTCAGGCAGTGAACAGGGTGGACAGGTATGTCCTAGATAATAAGGAAACCAAGCAGTGGAAGACATGAGTATACGCATGGAAAATGAGCATGATGGGGCAAATACTTTTCTCTAATACAGAAAAAATGATAGATGTATTCTCCAATTCTGCTTTAAAAGCACAAAAAGTTTCACAAGAAAAAAAAGGGAGAATCTGAAATAATTGTTCTGTTCTGCAGGTAATACTTGAAACCTGCATGACCTTGTCTTTCATACAAATCCAATGCAGATGAGTGTCCTTTACATAGTTTGAGGAGCCTAATTCAAAGGGATTTACGTAATTACTACAAAAACTCATCACCATTTACCAGAGAAGCATGGTAATAATCTGGTTATGCTTTCCATTGTCTTTCTGGTGAAAATATGAACTCTTACCCTGCAATGTAATTATCTTTCCCATTTCAGCTCCTACTTCACAAATATTGTATCCCTCCAACTTCTTCCCTCTTTTACTTAATTGGGAATATAGCATTGCTCAGAGTCCTCTTTCAATTATTCTACATTTGTTCATTGTTTTAAATTCTGTACAAAGAAGAGTTTTTGCTCTCTCTAACCACCTAGAAAGGTGTCTGCGTGCCACATAATGTGCATCCTCTAAACAAGAAGTAAAAAAAAAAAAAAATCCACACCAAAACCCTCCCCAGACTCTGGCAGTTTCTGTTAGTAACTATCTAAAAATTAAATTATTTAGTCCACAGTTCTGAAGAGTGCTAGCTTTATCTCTCCTCTCACATCCAAAATGTCTAGAGTAATGTAGGGAAGAACACAGTAAGGCAACTAGAGTACAGACCCTACAAGTGAGGGAGCAAGTCTGTCATGAACTTTGTGTTCAACATGCACCCATAAAACCACATGCAATCCCGACAAGACTTCACAGCACATAATAGCCCAGTTAACAGAGTTGAAGCAAGGTCAAGCCCAGAATTCTAATTTTAATTGTCTTGTTCTCTTTTCTTCTTCTTCTTCTTTTTTTTTTTTTTTTATCCTCTTGACTTTTTTTCATTGTAAGATCACAAATAACTTGTGTACATATTGGTTCTGAATAAAACACTGAAACACGAGTTTATTGTTCCTCTTAGTTGAACTTTCCTAGAGGAAAAATATTGCCAAAACAATTTAATAGCACATTCAAAATTAAGAGTGCATTCTGATGCAAGCGACTATAAATTAACCCCCCCCCAAAAGCAAAGACAATCATATACTCGTTTCCCAAACAAAACAGCAAAGTAACTGCAACAAAAGAGCACTTCAGTTACTGAACAATGCTGCAAAAGCATGTTTGCTAATAAAGGTAAGGTCAGTTCCTTTGGAGGAAAGAAGAGTTCTGCCTGAGGTTGAGAACTGTGTGTTTTGAAAAGTGTGTTGTAAAAAATGAAAATATTTGAGTCTCATTAATCCTTGATGTGCATTCAAGAAAAACAGGAGAACTACCTCAATCAAATCAGAATCACTTTACTTTTCAAATAAGTTGTGGTTTTAGAGGAGCAAGACAGGTTTCCTGTTGGGTGCCCGAGGGATGTGTTCTGAATTTGTTTCAAAGGAGCAGATTTTCTCAAGAATATCATATTGAGGACTTGCTCATTCTCATGCATGACAGTGTTGCTCAAGCCTGTTGCCAAATGTCAAAGTACCACTTGTGACAGCCGCTGGGAGAAGGGGTAGTTTTCACAATAGGAATTGTGCAATCAGATTAGCCAGTCCAAGGAGGATTATAAAGATGTGAATGATCAATGCTGGCCACGTCAGCTGCCCAGCACGATGCAGGGAGATCACGTAGATGAAGGATGGATACACGAATACAAAGGCCAGACCACATGTTGCTCCAGAGTATCTGGGGAAAGAGGGGGAGAGGAGGAGAAGAAAAGGGGAAAAAAAAAGAAAAAGCATACTTTGCGTTAACTCTTATTTCTTGCTGCAATTCTCCACCCTCAAACCAGCGAGCAATCTGGCTGAACAATGATTGTCTGCAGTTACTAAACAACAGTTTCTCTTTCTTGATGTCCACCACCTCCTTCACTGGCATTTAACTACCCTCCTCTGTGTTGCTCAACCCCTCGACTGCCTGTACCTCTGACATTACAGATGTATCGCCAGATGCTTCTGGGGATTGACTCCCTATCTTTGACTTGCTGTTTCCACTTTCTTTGGAGAAATTTGTCAATATGCAACAGAAAAAGACTGGGCAGTGCACCCTTTGTTCGGCACCCCTTACTGTCAGAATTGTAAATCTCATTGCACCCCAGCCATTTGAGGACACATGTTAAAGCATGCAAGCATAGAAATGTTCCTGAATCTGCAATTTTTGTTCCCATTTATTTAACAAGCTCCTAGCAAACCATACTCTAGACCTGAAAAGATCAACATGCTGCCTTCCTGTTAACATGATCAATCACAGCAAGTGAAATATTTGACCATTCTTTTTCTAACCGCTCCCTTGCTCACCAAAACCTTCTCATTATTTTCCTCTCTTGTGAGCTTCCACCTGCTAAGCTATACCACAGCCCAAGGCGCGTTATTAAGTAAAAATGTATTTTATTTCAAATATTTGACTGTTCCTTTTATTCAGAGGAAACATCGTACTACAGAGTAACCATCTGCAACACAAAACCAGCAAATACCTACATTAGAATGTATATAGAAAATCTATAAGCAGGAAGTTCACTCTTCAGAATGTTTGGTTACTAAGCACAATACGAACATGTTAGCTGAGGTGAGGATCAGTTCATAAACAGAGAAATGTATTGCATGATACTTTTTTGGAATTAATAACTAGACCATCTCTACTACTGGAATACAAAAATTTTCTCTGGAGAGACAGGAAAAAAAGGAAATGGAAAAAGCCTCAAAGATCAGCCACTGATCAAAAGTAAGCTATTTTGCTACTCTTGTCAGACCCAAACCTGTCATTCTTGGTTTTACAATTGCAGACTTCTGTATTTTTAAACAACCCCCTCTCCTGGCTGCTGTAGGAAAGACGCAAACTAAGAATGACTGACAATGATTACAAACATGGTGGTGTTAAATGCAGAAAATAAAATTAATTAGATTGATTCCTCTAATGTTTCTCAATTATAGAAATTCTAGGTGTTTCCTGACATGGTAAATTTAAGACATAATTTAGAGTACTACTTTTATGTTACTTCTCCCTTTGAAATTATTTGCTTTTTTGGATCTTTACAATGGACTTTCAAAACAGCTTCCAACAGTCTTAACACAAAACAAAAACTTGAGAGAAGCCACAGAATAACCATGCAGCTTTTCTACTGACACCACATTCTTTCACTTGTGTGGTTACAAGGACCTCAGACACAGCTCACATGAAACTCAAGGAATCATCCCAATCACCTCAGATACAGAGGCACAATTACAGATAGCTGCTTGTCAGAACTTTAAAAGAGATGATTGTTTATACTTCTAAACCATTACTTACAACTTAAAAGGTATAAGCTTCACAAAATAACAAAGACAGAATTACCATCACTCTTACTGTTCCTTTTCAACACCAAGAGGCTCACATGCTGCAACACCACAAGTTCACTGTGCAAGCAACACTCACCTTATGATACCGCCTATGTTTGGATAAAATCTTGCCATGGCTACTCCAGCTCCTACAATTGCTATGTTCAGGACGAGCACATGGAGAACACTACAGGGAAATGAGGAAAGTGTGTTAAAATCTATGCCCAAATACCACCACTATCCTTCATTCACACTAACATTTACCTGGTACATGGACAGCGTTTCCATTTCCACAACTCACTCTATTAAAGCTAATTGATTTCACAGCAAACGTAACATCTACTGAATAGTCAGAGTGCCAAACTCGTGTTTTGACTCAAAAATGTTCTTAAGGAGTAAGTATGTGTAATTTGGCAGTTCTTCCAAAAAACATCATATGTGGTTCTCAGCACTGAAGTATTTCAGGTGGATATTCAAATACTAAAGAAACAATACTGTAGAACAGCATTCTCTGAACAAGCTAATTCTTTCTTGTAGGAGTTATCTGAATTGCTCAAAGTGAACTAATGGGAACCAGAAGAAAAAAAAAGATAGCTCCAGTGGAAATCATTACATAGAATACTAGAGGAGAAATAACACCTTAGAACTTCAACTCTAACACATTTTGATAGAGGGCAAACATTCAGGATGTTGGAAATCATTTAATATATGACTTGTGTACTATTTATGCTGGATTTTTTTTTAAATTTATTTTTACAAATAACTTCCCGTCGCTTTCCATTTTCATTGAGAGTGAAAAAAATTGAGATTTTCTGTTCTGCAAAAGCAGCTTTCAATGCAACAAACAGTCTAGTTATGCACAGAGCTGAGACTCAGGAGAATATCACTTTTCTTTAGAGAATACAAAACGTTGGCATGCTTTAACATAAGGTGAAGTTGGGAAATATAATTTAAAAACCAATATTTTGGTGACACAGCTGTTTCTAAGAACAGAGAAAATAATCTACACAGAGGGAACACACATACACTTATAGGTTTTGTTTATTCTTCTGGAGGATTTGATTTCTCAAAAAAACCCCAAAATCTGTAAGCCAATGCAATTTTTTTTTTAATGGCAGAAATATCTGTATTATGGAGGATCTCACTACCTAACAGCCTTTGTAAAAGTGACAGCTTCCATGGTTGAAAGGCTGGTGGCCAGTTTCCAAGTTAGGAAGAAAGATTAGAGGTGCAGAGTAGTCTTATTAAGGTTTCAGGGAGTGGAGTTAATTCAAACACAAAGGAATAATTTAAAATATGGACTATTTCTATTTGTTATTAAAAATTAAAGACACAGTGGGAATACAGAAGCTGGAACTTTGACAAAAACTTAATTTGGTATAAACCTGGTAAAACACCAAGAATAAAAAATAAAATGCCAAGAATCATAACTTATTAGGGAAAG
>NW_008612054.1:38683-44088 GCF_000691845.1 Merops nubicus | reverse complement strand
GGGAAAGATGGACCAAATGTTTACTGTTTCTCTAATATTACTAAAGAAAGCAAATTAACTAAACTGTTAACAAAAAAAAGTGTTTGCCATTAAAAACACTTCTTCTTTCCTCACACATATGGCAGATTCCAAATCTTACTGTCAGATAGCACAACCAAAGCCAAAAGTTTATCAGCACTGAAAATGATGGCACTTCTTCCATTCTTTTTTGCATAGATTAATTTTTTAGCCAGAGAGATTAAAAAAAGTGAGAGTTCAGTAATTAAAAAACATTTTGCAAATTTGGGTCAGTGGAGAATGTTTTAGCAGAAAACCTGAAAAAAGTCTGCATTAGTTCACTCTGTCATGCTTTAAAACAGAAGTGACTTTGTAGTTCAAAGTTGCTGCTTTAAAAAAAAAAAAACAAACATTCTAGCCTCGTATAACTTCAAAAGTAAATGTGTGTTTGGTGTGAAATGAAACATTTTTCAGCTTCTTGATCTGGTAAAAAATAATCTGAGGGGGAGGGATGTGTTGGGTGGAATGTGTTTTGGCTCAACTGAAAACAATGGTCTCAAAGTGCTGGAGCCTCCAGAACAATTCAGTCCTGGCAGAGCAGTGCTTTGTAATTTTAATTGTTAGAATTCGGCAGGATCCTCAAGAAAGTACCAAAATCAAGAATTCTGAAAAGGATTTAAATGTTTCTCTTTCAGGGCAAAAGGTTACACTGTATTTCTTCTGCTGGTACCTCCCTGCTTCTTTTTCTACCTCTGAGTTGTAATCACCTCATCAGACAACAGGTGTTTAACCTGCAAATCCTTTCTTTTACCTAGGCAGATTTACATAGTTCATCTCAGCTCCAAGACAGGAAAAAGCTTCAGGCTCAATGGAGAGAAAGGCATTATCATTTAGAATAAAACTATTCTTCTGAATAATAGAAGAATATGATATCTAGGGCTACTTGTAGCTGTATGACTTGAGATAGTATTTTTCATGAGACTGTAAGTTTTGTGCAGGTGTGCTCAGAAGGCACAAGCGTTTTTCATAGCCTGTGACATTTTAACAAGTTCTGAATTTCTGAATCTTCACCTGACACTGGCTCGCAGTACAAGGGTCACCACACATTGCAAGGCAGGCAGAAAAACAGTATTTGGCGGAGGCATAACCACACTACCTTTGCTTATTATGACTATAGGAAGAAAAGTGTTTAGACTGGAGATCAGGAAAGATTTGGCCCCTTTTATCTAACCAACCTCCTGGCACACAGCTGTTTTCTAAGCAGCATCACCTTCTTCCTCATGGTCAGTAGAAACAGACCCCAGACTAGACTGTGGGCCTGTGGCACATGATGGACTGCCTCAAGGAGGCACATGGTGCTCTGTCTTTTATATCCTGTCCTCTGCCTCAATATTCTCGGCCAGATGAACACTCTAGCTCTTTTCTATAGAAGGAATCAATGCTCACCTGCAAAAATCATGCAATCCCACAAAAACGACAGAGGAAAAAAATGGGGGAAAAAAATTCCCCAAGCCAGGTTTTCCACTATGACTTGCTTTTTTTCCTGTTGCAAGGTTAACCTTCCGGACTGAGTTGAGAAACAACCTGGTATGCCAGAAGGTCATCAGAGGGCTCCAGCTATCAAGCTCTATTGTTCTCTCCTGCCAAAGCAGTAGTTACTGTTAAGCCACTGAACAACAGTCACCACATATATCTAATTAACTTCAGCATCCTCAGAGTAAGAATCATATCAAAAACTGAAATCAAATGCTAGGGCAGGGGACATTCAAAGAAAGAAACTGATTTTAAATCCCCTCAGGTCAGATGCAAAGGGATTAGAAGTGCTGGACTCATTATGGAGTCTCAGAATGAACAGACACAATAGGGTAAACAGGAAAGCAAGGAAAAAAAGCAAAACAGGGCCATTTAAGTAAGATTTTTTGAAAGTTGGCTGCATCTAAAAATGGATTTTCTTCCTGGAAATCTCACTCAAGTGACATTGGTCAAAAGACTATGAACCACAACAGCTAAGAAGCAAGACTGAAGTTAGGTGAAGAGCAGATAACTAAAAGAGCATGCAAACAGCAGAAGACTATTCCATTGCATCAGAAGACACACATCTGTGGGAGAACTGGCAGGTCTGCTGGGCTACCATGGAGTAAAGGGAGGACAATCTTTAAGGAAAGCCAAGTGACTTCTGCCCATCAGCTTATTTAGCCTCTTAGAACAGGAAAGATGTAAAAAAAGTATTACAAATTGATCAGATGACTCTACAAAGCATTCTATGCGTGGCATATAATTAATCAAGGGAATTCTCTGTAGCACTGTAGCCAAGAACCAATAACAATAATAAAAGAAATTAGCTTTCTGTATGTGTAAGAAGATCCAGAGTCACGTAAGAAAGAGCAGATAAACCACATGCCTCTGGCCTTAAGTCATCCATTAAATGACACTGTTGCAAACAAATCTCACTTTAGAAAAGAAAATAATTTCCCAATACACAATATTTTGGCCTTTTTTTACAACACCATAGAGAAAAGAAGAGAATGAACAGTTCCTTGGGTTTCATCCCAGTACATCACTTTCTATTCTGCAGTCTGTACACTAGCATATGTTTTGCAAAATGCAGGAAGGAATTAGGACATCTTGTCTCTAAATATTTTGTAGGAAGACTAGAATGTCTGAAAGCTTCATGGTGATGCCAGTCAGAAGACTACTGTGCCACCGTGTTTACACATGTATCTGTTTTTAAGACAGGTGGAGACACAGGTGACTGATACAAGTACACAAGAGCAAGGAGAATCCCCCTTCTTAGAAGCAGAGGGCATTTTGCTCTCCTGACTGCTGGAGAACAAAAGATGCTACTCAGTTCCTCTGTGCTTCAGGCAAACAAGCTGCCACTGTTCCCTGATGTGAAACCTGGGAGAAGAAAAAGTTAGGTACTGTCTGCTTAAGCTTTTAACATTTGCAGAAGCTGAGCTTCTTCATCATGAAAGACTACAGTTAGTAGAATGCATTTTGATAAGCACAGCAAAGCACTGTTGGTAGAAAAATAGCACCGCAAAGTATCTAAAAAGCATGGGAGAGAAAACATGGGGGATCAGTCTTCAGACAAGAGAAGCTCCCCTGAAGCTGGGTAAATGACTCATCATTATGATCCAGTTATAATCCATGGCCCACCAGCAAAAGCCAGGATATGAAACAGGATGCTGCTTTTGATAGAAGTTGCCTTGGATTAGATCAATTTTCAAGACTAAGAAATACAAACCAGCAAACGAATACCTCGGTGCTTCATGATATCCAGTGACAGACAAGTAGTAACATAAAAGGACTTAAAAGGAAAGAATCAAATTTGCCCAATTTAGCAACAGAGTCACCGCTAGGAAATAAAATGTGTCTCACAGCTCTGTAAGTATGTGTGTAATCAAGCTATTCAATCAATAGCCAGCTTTGAGATGCATCCTTTCAGAATTCCAAGTGCTTCAGCTAATAACTTAATGGCTATCCATTAATTCCATCCACAGCAGCAGTCAGTATCCACATCTCCGAACAATCGCTCATATGAAGATGCCTGGCTTTTAATATCAGGGAGCTTCCATTTCATGTGAAACGTGCAGCACATCCATCAGAAGCAACCCAGGGCTTAAAAAGCAAGATAGGAACATTTACAATGGAGACTTGGACTGAAGGAGGAGGTGGTTTTCTTGTGGGTTTGATTTTTGTGTGTGCGCGTGTGACATATTTCACAACCAGGCAGTATATCTGTACTATCCTCCCACAGACAGGTCCCGTTGTTGCTACCAGCCCTCAGTCCCCACTGCAAAGAGAAACAACAGCTTTTGCTGGGTGTAAATGCACAGCAGCCAGAGCTTGGAGGTTAGCTGAGTGATTTCTGTGCTATAGTGGAGACACCTGGGGTACCAGAGAAGGAGACACAGCCAGCCAGGCAGACTGTACTACCTTATCACTACAGGCTGGAGTGATTTAAGTGACTTCCTAGAAGACATTTTTGACTTCTCAGAAATTTTAAATACCTCCGTACAAGGAGTTTAAAACAAAACAAAAGTGAGTGAAGCTACCCACAGGACATCCTGGAGACAAGAACCAAGCAAGTATTTGCCTCATCACGTTTGTCACACAGTGAAGGCTTAAAACAGAAAGCTGGAATTAACCTGAGAAGAGACTGGTATAATGCTGCAGGTTCTAGGAGAGGGCTTGAGGAAACCCAAACCCATTCTGGTCAGGGAGTAACTGGAGGGAGGAGATAGGGAGAGGCACATCCACATAATATAAAGGACACTGCTATTTCCCAGTGGCTGTAAAATCCATGTTTAGCATTTAAATCAATGGCCTTGTTTCCAACAGTAACTTGCAGCAGTTCCTAAAAATCTCTGTAACACCGAACTGTGTACAAATTTACATCAAAAAAAGTAGGCACTTATTTCACTGCCTAATTTTAGGCAACCCATTTCCAGACCTTCTCATGTCTATTTTAGGACCTAGAAGAAACCTGAAACTTGGAACAACTTCCCAGACCTGAATGCTACTGCTGATGTCACAGAGGAAATAAATATTTCTTCCTAGGATATTTTTTTCCTTTCCTCCATGAGCAGTAATTCACAATACAAAATAAGAAACTTGAAGATAAATGCCAGCTTCTCAACTGTGACAAACTCAGACAATACTCCAAATATAAATGTCCTAGGTTTTATTTAAAAGAACAAACGAACAAACAAAACCCTAAAATTGAAATCCGGATCAGTTCTTCCCTGGAGTTCAGACACTGTAAATGCAAGGGTGTGGCTCATCTCTGAAATTAGCATGTGAAAAGCTATTTTTATAAGCATACCGTCATTGTAGATAACACAGCTAACAACTCATTTAGCTATTAGCTCTGTTTAAAAACAGATGGATGATTACTAATTATGCACAATCAAGACACACAGTGGCACCTGAAAGGTTAATATCCAGACTGTATGTCCCTCACAGCTTAGACTTCTTGATGATATGTTTCTGGACTGAACAATTTTTTTTTTCCTGTACAGCTTTTCTCTTGCCATATAAATGCACAACACAAAAGACTGTGCTGACAAAATTCCTTTGTTTATTGACAAAATGAAGAGCTAAAACAGAAGAACCCCCCCATTTTGCTCTGTCAAGCTGCAGCAGCCCTAATCTGGAAGCAAGTTATTTTGCATGCCTATTGGCCCCCTGATTCTACAAACACTGTAAAATTAGCTTTTGAAATGTACATAATGCAGCCAAGGAAATCTCCAAAAGCTCATCCAAATTTCAGACAACAGAAAGTCAGCTAAGCAAAGCGTGCCAAGCTCTTGTCAAGGAGTAGACTTCTTACCTTGGGTACGGATTTCCAAAAAACTGTCTTAACAGCTGAACTCGTGCCAGATAGCCCAACAGTGGGTATACAG
>NW_008612054.1:14296-38652 GCF_000691845.1 Merops nubicus | reverse complement strand
GCAGGAATATTCTTGCAACAAATGACATGATGTCATCGCTGGGAAAGTTATCTAGAAAATTCTGAACACAGAAATAATGTTACATTTATCAACAGTGGCTCGATTACATGTATCTGCTGATTTTTAATAGCTGTGTGCAAGAAAGGAAGGAATAAATGCCAAGCAACTACAATTGCTAAATGAACGCCATAAGATGCAATACCCTCTCCCTTTTTTACAGTTGCCTTGCCACCAAATACCAACTGATTTTTTGAATACTCCAGGGCTCATGTGAGCTTTCCTGTTAGCATTAAAGATGGGAAGTTATTTTCCAATCCTCTGAACATCCTCAAATGATCAAGCCTGTGGAAGGGCCACCTCATTTTCTAGACAGATGGATTCATATGCTCTTATTGCCTGTCGTATCATAATTAGACACTGAAAACTTATTTCATCAGTAAAGCTATACCATATACAGCTGAGGAAGGGTTCATATACTACAAGTGGGAACATCTGAAAATTTAGCGTAAGGCTTAAGTATCATAGATATACACAAATGGCTATGTAAGTACTTAGGACAACTGCAGAAAATAGAGGAAGAAATGCACTTGTCATCTATTAATTAACTGTCAATTTCACCCTATGAAGTTACTATAAATGGTTCAAAAAATCATTTCATGGTTAAACAATGGTACCAGTTCTAACTAACGTACAGTCAGAGGAAGCCTTTAAATGCTGCTTTATGGCAAAACATTATGCAAGAGACATGGAACACCTGGCATAAAATGGATCACTCATTGGTAATTCCTATCCTTGAATTAATTTAGGGTGTGGAAATCAGCCTTGCCTATAAGCAGATAAGAGTTTAATAGCCTTCACAAGGTGTTTCATGTGGTGCTGTTATCTGAAGAACTCTATTGGCAAGGCTCACCGTAATATTAGACTTCAAACCTACCCATACTAAGGACTGCTATCTCAATTAGCTTGCATTCAGTTGTTTTTGTTTGGGTTTTTTTTTTTTTTCTTCCCTTCTTGAATACCTGAAACCAGTCCCCATGACCCCATGGGTGGGAGTGGTCACTGCACATACAACTAAACATAAGGATAATGCTTTTCAGGATTAAAGAAGCTAAAGAAACTAAAGCCTTGACTGCTCACTTGTTCATTTTGGTCCCTTCTTTATCACTTTCAGAGTATTTATTAAATGTTTGTTTTTTACAGAACTACTGGCAATCAGACATGAATATAAATAAGATAACACAAGCATTACTCAACTGCTTGTGGTACTGTCCATGAGGCATTAGAAAACTGACCTGAGTGAAAGACATGCATCTGCCAGGATGAGTGACAAAGCAAGAAGCAATAGCAGTTCTTTTTTTAATACATACTTATTAAAAGATCAAGGATGAAGATATACTGCAGTAAAATATCTCACCTGTTCAATACATTCTTTGGATAGTGGTGGAGATGGAAAAGATGCAAAAATTATCGCTCCAACATACAGATATGTTAATCCTACCAGGAAGTATGCAATAGAGAGGTCTCTCACCTGAGGAAAAATTAGATCTTATTTTGACTACCACTGATGCACCCAAATAGGCAAAATATAAACATCACGAGAAGACTTCTATTGTATTTATTACTGCTGCTTTTATAGTTATTACTGTTTTATATTTATTGCTGTTACTTTTACATTTTTACTTTTACTTTCTATTACTTGAATGGGGACTTCAAATCCAGTCCTAGATCAGATCAGAAGGCAGCAAGAAGATATTCCAGAGTGGAGCTAGACAAGTGTTACCTATCTACCTACTCAAAGAAAAGGCACCAAGAAACAGGTATGTCAACAGATGTAGAATGTTACTGCTAGCCACACAAACATACACTTGTTATTAAAACAAACGAGAACCCCCCTTTACTTTCTCACATTCACCTATCCTTACTAAGAGCCTTGGGACACAGAGACAGCTGTCAAAGAAAGCCCATCGATGCTGTAAGTTAAATCTCTTGTGAGGACTAAGTCTCTTGTCAGGACTAAAATCTTGCAATTAAAGATATCAGCCTCCCCAGCTGTAGGTACAATGTAAAGGACATTTTTAACAAGCTGCTTTGAAACCTAGGAGGATGATCTGCACACACAGCAGCTCTGAACCAGAAACTAATAACGGAATGTGATAACTAATACATGATGGAAGTCATAACCAACACATCATTAAATAAAAATACACATAAACTATAAATAAACCAGAAAGCCATAGGTAGGCACAGAGATATATATATACCCTTTAGCTTTAGCACTGTATTTTACAATGGCTCTTTCATCTAAAATTGTCATCTGCTTTATTACTGAATTTCTATAAACACCCCAGACAAGTGCACTAATAGTCAAAGATTTTTAGGAGACAGTGCTGAATCTAGGGTCACAAACCCACATTAAATTACAATACATACACCCAAATACAGATGTAAGCCTTACCTTCAGTGCTCACTTCTGAAAATTTTACTGTATTTTAAAGTACCTAATTACTTTTCACCTACACAAAACTAATTAGACGGTTTTTAGCAACACAGTACTGAAAAATAAGCAGCAAATCTACTCAAGCATGTTATGAAACTGCAGAATCCACATATACATCATAGCGACCTCAGCAATGTCCTTAGTGGCTGGCCTTCTACATCAATTCTTTTCTGTTGGAAAGAAAAGTGTCAAACCATTTGCTGCTGGTTATTAACTATATAAGCTTATGGTTCACTGCAAAACACTTACTACCTTATAGCAAACTTTTTATTCAGGTGCTGCTAATAATCAGCTTCTTAAAGGATTACTAGTAATACATGACCCTATTTTCCTGTGACTGAGATGCAAGTCTTAGCAGCTCAGGCACAGCACCAAATTATTAGGACTACATGGCTTCCAGACCAGGACCATAATTATGACCTCAAATCAGCTCAGCGAGCATAAGCAAAGCTTGCTCACATCTGTATGTGGAAACGTTTCCCTAAGTGTTTATTTACACTATCTCCTTGACAAAAGAAGCATACCCTATACCTTACTGGGGTTTTCCAAGGACAAGGTAGTCTCTGAGGAAAGTACAAAATGTTACATTATGAGCTTCAAGAAAAGTTCAGAAGGAAGACAACTTTTAGTGAGGGAACTGGAAACTCCTGCTTATTTTGCCATTGCTTTTGGGGTAGAAGATTGATGCCTTTTCCCGTTGCCCTGCAAGAGGCCAATGATATTTATCATCAAACAGCAATGCACTGTTAACATGTATCTCAGGGCAGTCCTTGCCTCTGGCAGCTGCACACTTCCAGATGCAACCTCTTTCTCCTGCTGATCAGTTCCCTGCACATAGAAGATGCTTCTCTAGTCTCTACTCTCCTCACACGGGTCATGGAGTAAGGATTACAAGCTTCCATCAGAAGTTAAGCAATAGCATTTTCTTTAAGTTATTCCTATACTTTCTCCTTAACAACATTAGAAGCTGTACAGATTTTTATTTAACAGCAACATCTTCAAAAGCACCAGTACCCATCCTAAAAAGTGATTTAAGAAATACTACACCTGAGCATCCAGATTTCCTATAGGAGTTTATGAGTAACTTCCATTAACTGCAGGAGCCAGAGACTAACCAGGGTAAGGTAGTTTTGCAGACAGACATGGATTCTCATCTCTTGAAGGCAGGACTTGGACAAGTTTTCAAAATGCACCCAAGACCATTTTAAGGCACATCATCTGACAAAGCCCATTTTCACATGCTTTAATTTTTGTATTTTAGGTGTATTCCTCATGCATAAAGACAGCACAGTAACTCACAGTTGTTATTTCCAATCAGCCTACATATAAACTCTAGAACCAACTGTAAAACCTTCTGCTGTGACAAATACTTGCAGTCATGAGAGCAAGCAATCTGAAACAAAATTCTTACTCCTTCCTTCGGACTACGTCTGATTAAGGTTAGATAGCTGGTATGCTATTACTTCTGATTACACTAGTCAGTTCATGTTCCTGCAGTTCTTAAGGGTGTATGCTTTTACCTGTACTGAAACTAAGTGCTGAGGTAATTTTAATAGTCTATTTTTACAGCACGTAGCACAATAGACTCTTTTCTTCAGGTGCTGTTACCACACAATGAATACCCAGTTTTGATTTCCATAAGCAATAAGAAAAGAAAGACAATTCAAAAACTTGAATTTAATTTTTCTCAAACATCTGGCAGCTCCCCTGCAAATATCTGCTTCTGCATGTAAGATAGTTACCTTTGTGCATGAGAGTGTCTTTGTGTATGTAACAGGAATATGTTTTGATTAATATATGTTCATTACTCTTCGGGAGACCTAGCTTTGCTCTGAAAAGACCTTGACTATAAATACTGTTTAGACAGAGTAATTCCAGATAAAACCAAAGGACACATGGTGAGAGATAAAAGGATTAATTTTAAGTAACAGAGCAATAATCGCATTTGTCTATTTTAAATTTTGTATTAAGACATTTATATTCAGAATGGACACCACTGTGGTGGAAGCTGCCTAAACATAAAGCATGTGGCAGTCCTTACACCTAGAGTTTATAACCTAAGAATCAAAGTAGAAAAAATGGTTGAAATAAGGAAGTATTTGGAGGATCTGAGTGGAAGGGAAGTATCAAAGATAACTTGCATGTCACAGTCCATAAGGATTACAGCTTGCCACCTGCCAAGCCCTTGTCAAGTACACCTGAAATAACAGGCAGACTTTGAGGGGGAACTTGGGAGAACACGTCAGCTGCAGTTACTGCTGACTGTGAGCTTTTCCAGTCAGAGGCACAGAAAAAAGTGTTAAAGTTGTCTCTGGAAGAAGAGAAAAATGTGTGACTGAGGCTGGCAGCAACAGCAGAACTAAGGCAGAAACCAGCCTCCTAACAGAAGGATGAGTCTGATAAATTGGGTGGAGCTAACAACTAAGTCTGAAAGACAGGCTGTTATATCACACTCACAGACTAGCACCCAGGTGTAGGCTAGACCTGCACAGGACTGAATGCAGCACAGTGAAGGCCCTGTGGCCCTACAGCTACTTCCTACGTGATGCTGAAAAGAACAAATGAGTGTCAGGGCCTGTTTTTTTGGTTTTGTTTTTTTTTTTTCCTCCCGTTGCATGCTATAGAGAGAATAGTTCATTTTTTTTCTCAATACTACAGAGAAAGATAGTTTGTAGAGTCGTTTGTTCAATGGAGAAGCCTATATCAGTGCTTTGTAATTATTACCACATTAGAAGAAGTACCTTTTGGTCATCTCATTTCAGACTGGCCACAAAAGAGAGATGCTGCATCTGTAATAAGTCAGCAGGATTCTGATCCATACCATAAAAACAGGCTTCATCTGTTCAAGCATCAAGGGCAAGTGATAACATTTAACAAGGTGGCAAAAAAGTACTTCACCAAGATGCATAATGCTGTGCATAATTTCGGCTTGAAAGATGAACCAGTGGTAGGGCAGCATTAATGGAAGTTCACTGTTTCCAAGGAACAAACAATGTTTCGATATTGCAGGAAGAACCATCCACAGCTCCATGCCTTTTGCAGTTATCATGTGGACAAAAAAATCTCCCCACACCCAGCCTTTCCTCCAGGTAGGTCCACAAACAGTTGTTAAGAGACAGCACTGTTTGTATCCATGCCTGTAGATCATGCTCTGGGGTTGTGCAGCATTGTGCAGCATCTGTACAGTTGCTTAGGGAACCAGATCAGAGACATGAATTGGAAAAAAAAAAATAAAGAAAAAACCCAGCAAGTCACCTTTCTGTGGCTGGGTTAGTTTTCTACGCAATCAGTTTCCACAGAAGTTAATTGTGCAGTGCACAAAAGCTGACACTGACAAATGCAAGGAGGCAGCAGCTGTGCATGGAAACAGGGGGCTCAGCTCTGAGCTGAGGCCTATGAACCCTGCTCACAGGGCTTCTCCAGGCTGTGCTGCTGACATCTGCCTCAGCCGGGTGCACTGCTCTTCGCACACTCACACGGCTGTACTGGAATAAGCAGCCAGAGGAATCCTCCCCGTGTGTGTTTTAGCTCTGGGCAGTGATATATGCCTGTGACCAGAATGGAAGCTGCTATTGTTTCGGATTTCTGACTCCGTAAAAGGAATGTTATTGTTTCTTTTACTTTTTCCACCTCCCCAAAGAGCTGTTCTTATGACCGCTAGTTTCAGCAAGTTTTGTTCAAAACTAAACCAGAACTTTTCCAGCTTGCCAAGTTCTGTGCCTTTTCACAGAATTCTGACATGTTTACTGATCAATCCATAAAACGCTGGCATCTCCCTTCGACTCTCCATGAGATACTGACATAAGCATCCTGTTGATGTAAATACATAGAAAATAATACCCTCGACTTTGAGACTTTGCACAGAGGTGAGAGCCAAATACATATGTAAGTAACCCTGCCACTCAGTCCAGCAGCTTCGTGAAATGATGACAGAAGAATCAGCTTTTTAACAGCATCAGTGCTTCATTAACATTTGCAAGCATTTTGAGTCCTAAGTGGAAGGCTCCTGTACAGCTACAAACACCTAAGGAAAACTCTAGCCAAATAAAACTTCTAGAATTATGCACAGATTTGGTTTACCACTACAAGCCCTTCCTGCCATACTTAAAGGCTCTCTTTCCATTCAATTCGAACACTCTCCTGGAATGCAGGGCACTTGTGAAGGGCTTGGGACACACACTAGGTGACTTGAAAATTCAGCCTAAGCTCCTGGAAGGGCATTCAGAAAAGCCGATTCAAATGCAGGCAGCAGTTTCTTCCTCATTAACACAGGAAAAGCAAGCTGGATTACAGGTGCTGCTCCTTCCAGCTGATTGTTTCCTCTGATGTAAGTGGAGGGGGAAAATCCACAAGAAAAGTCTTGAAGGTGCCATGTAGGCATTAGGCCTTCTCTGCATACAGAACTGATGTCTTGAGTGACCAGGCCTTCAGAAGCCACAGCTAAAGAGAAACATTTCTTCAGAAAACAAAGATGAAATTTACCTAGTTTTCTCTCTCCAGAGCTCCACTAAACCCCTCTTCAGTTGTTAAACTGTTTTCAGAAATGCCCACAAACCCCAAGAAGGCTTTCTGGAGAATTAGTGACTCCTTTGCAGAGGTGGTCACTCACAAGCTGGTCTTGGTTCACAGGACATAAAAGTATGCAGATAACTAAAGCAAAAGGTCTCACTGCATTGACACATCATCTTCACTTAACCGCTGAATAATCCAATCAGATAAAAGACACCTGATGTGTTATGTAGGCAGTTGGCTCTACATGGACTTGCTTGAGCAGGAGAGCTGGACCAGATGACACCCAGAAGTCCCTCCCAATGTCAACCATTCTGGAATTCTGTGATTCTGTACCAGTTTTTCATACCACTAATATTCACAAAATGTTATATTTTATTGTAGTCACATTTACAGTTAAAGCTTTAATGAAGGTGGACAAGAATCCCGGAAAGCAGGGAGGAAAAAAATCATCTAAATACACTAAAAAGGCACTCCATGACTCTGACTCTGTATCACATTTACTCCATTTTGTATTTTATAATGGCAAGATACTAAGAAAGGATGCAGTCCCATCTGGATGAGCAGTACACAGCTTTTTCAAGGGCCAAGGTCCAAAGGCTACATATCACAGAGGTTCCCAACCTAGGCTTCAACTTTAAGTGCTTCCTAAATAGGGTCAGGTTTCTCTGTGAACCCTGACTTGCACTGTGCTATGAAACTACCAAAGCAACTGATAAAAGCTATTACCTAGACCCCAACGCTGTTGTTCAGGACTGCTAAAATCTATCCTGTGTCCAATGTTATCCAGCATTTTTAATTCTAAAATTGGCCAGTTTTTCTAGAGTCTTACAACATCATCAAACCTTCTGCCTCTTATGTGTAATTTGGCCATTTAACACCCGTCTGACCACAAGTAAGCCTGTGATGCTCCTCAAGGCTTTCATTTAAATAAATTTGCAATGCCTCTGTTACTTGTTGGCAGCCACTGAAAATTATATACAACTGGTTTCTGATCGGATCACAAGAGCAAGTTACATTTTCTGAAGCTATTACAGTCGCTGGATTGATTTCAAGAAAAGCAGACAGGAAAAAATTAGTGTCGCCTTGAAACCTAGATGCTAATCAGCACAGTCTTGTGAAATTACTTACATTGTTTTCTTGATTCCTATTATTTTGAAGAAGTGTGATGACACAATTGTGGATGAAGAAGGCAAGTGTCAGAACCCCTGTGAGCTGAGGGAACAGAATTCTAAACTCTGGGGGAGGAAAAAAGTGTTAATAACTTACTTCTCTGAAACAAACAATGCCAAAATGCAGAGAACATACAGTGCTGTAGAGTCTACTGGGCATGAACACACACCTCCACATTGGAATTGGACGATCTACCTTATCTTTGACCATAGACAATGCAGATACTTAATCAGGAAGTACAAAATGCATGGTTACTATATAATACACTCCCTAGTAAAGTTTCTCCACAGATCCCAATCATCCAAGATTATTAGGTTAATCTAGGATTTAAACATACAAGCTCTTCAGCTTCTCAACAGTTTAACTGGAAAGCATTTTTTAGGCAGGAACTGATTGCAGTGAGGCTGTACATCTACTGGTGCCTGAACAGGGAGATAGGGGGATGGTATTGTTTGCTCTCTGAGCATTTTTGTTATAAGAAGTCACTTATGCTACCAGAAGAATCATAGTATCAGTAGGTGTTGGAGAAGTTCTGCTTACAAACCAAGCCATAAAGGCAGAGCAACTTCCTGTTTTATCATGCACCTTACAGCATTAAGAATTTTTTTTTCCCTGTCTCTATGGGCTCCTTTTAATACTTGAAGAATTATGTTCCCACAATCATGTTTCTGGAAGCTCTGCAACTTGTCTAGGAATTCATCAATGTGTAACATCACTAAAGCACCATCTTTGCTGTTATTATCTAAGGATATATGTACTCTTTAGAGTATTAATGACAATTACAGATTCCTGAGCTAGCTCAGCTTCTGGAAGGCACCCAGCAACATAGCAAAACACTATCAGAGGCTCACAAACCTTTACAGATTAAACTACAGAGAGCTCCATGCAAACATACTTAAACCACATTTCTCTAAAGTGCTATGAAGTCAGCAAGGTAAACACCCCAGGCAGTTAATGAAGGGTTCATATAGGTTGAGAGAACATGCCTTTCCTAGAGCTGGATTCACTGTACCTTTAATACCTAACTAGCATGATATGCTACTGATAGACCTGAGAGTGCAAGCAACTTTTGGGCTTGTTTTCCATCCACTGAGTTAATCTCAATAATCAAAAGCAAACAGACATATTCAGAATATCAGCACTGCATTTCCCCATCACCACAACAACCAGCAGTAGCTTGATTTACATGCATTAGTTACATGCTTTACATGTCTATCTTGTAGCAGTACTTTTTCCATTGCCAAAATAATCAAACTACTTGGCGCTCCCTTTCTCAGTGACCTGTGCTACATGTCTTGTGCTATAACTCATTTTGCACTAGGATTACTTGGAATTCTACAGATCTTGGATTTGAACATCATGATGCTAAAAATCTGATTTCTTCGATTTAGGCTGGTTTCCATTCTACACGGATCAGTTTGGGCAAATTTTCTCTTGCACTCTCAGGAAGAATCTGTAGATATGAGGCCATGCGAACATTTGAAGACTGTCTGCTGGGGCAGTTCAGGTTAAAAGCATGTTTTCATGCTCACAAAGGAGCAAGATCAAACACTGGTCTATCTACTGATGGAGCAACATATGCTTGAGTATAATTTCTACTTATAGATGGGATTAATAATAATGTAATAGAAAATAAATTAGGTCATTAACACAGATGATAATCATCCAGTGCTTTGAAATCTGACGTTTTACATGGGAGACAGAAGTAGTTTTTTAGTCAAAAAATTCTGCCCAAAAGCAAATGCTGCAATGGAGGAAAATAAGTAGAGTAGATAGCACTGTTTCAGAACCAGCTACATCCACCTGTAAGATTGCACTTATGCTGCAGTAGTCAGGAGCATTCTTAGGGAATTATGATAATAATCCAGTTCATCTCCAAAGCCTCAACTTTGGTCTTGCACACAGTCATACTCAGCAAAAATTGCCTGGCTTTGAAGATTCAGCCAGAAAGGACAACATACTTTTTTTTTGTCTTTGTGACAAGATCAAGCTGTTTTAAATAGCTGTTTTCACTTATTTCTTGTCATTCTTGAAATAGGGTTCTGAATGCCCTGGGGGAGATGAGGAAGGAATGACCTCCAGCAGTTATGAAAAAATGAACAAACACATTTGATGATAGATAGGGGCTGGTGGGCGGAGAAGAATACTGGGTTTTGAGCAGATCACTTTGCCAAACGTACATGGAATACACTAGAGTTAAGCAGTTTATTCTGCTTACTATTGTGCCAGATCAATTTCAACTATAAGAGCTGAATGAACCCAAAGGGAGTGGTAGAAGACAGGAATACTTGTTTCTAAGAATAAAAGAAGCTACATGGTTCAGTAGCACAGGACACAGCTCCTTGGAGCTAGCTGGTCATATAATTTTGTCTGTTGTAAAGGATGAGGAAAAAACAGCTAAGACCTAACCCCATATCCCTCATTCCAAGACTCTTAAACCAAGAAACTGATTTCTTTGACTAGCTTTTCATGCACTACTACCATTTATGATTGTGACACCTTGCAAAGTAATTTGTAACAGGAATTTGTAAAGGACAAACAGCCATCAATATAACACTCAAGGAAGAAAAGAAATATACTGGAGAGCTAACCGGTTTCTCTTTAGAAGAGAAGAGCTAAGATTATGGCCTAAAACCTGAAATTGGGAAGTACAGGAAAATCATAAATTACGGTGAATAAGCTACCTCATTTAAACAGCATCACATGTGGGGAACGTGCAGCACCTTTCCCAGTCAGTCTGTCTACAGTTTGTCAATTTTAAATGCTGCTGAAATAGGCATGATCTGAAAATGGTGCAGCTAGAACTTACTATAATATAGGCTAAAAAGGACTATGGCAAGCTCCCTGTTGCATAATACATGCTGGAGAGACCTCTGATGGACACTCTTCACAGTGTTGATACTGTCTCCTAATTCAGGAACATCACTGGGAAAAGGATTCCTTGTTACTTTGTCACAAGGGATCCTTCTGAGCCTCTACATGGAACATCAGACCGCATTTCCTCCTTTTACTTACGTCACATAGGTGTTCAAAGGAAAATAAGAAAGTCATTCATGAATTGCTTTAAAAAAAAAATCTTAAATGCATCATATATATGTTTCATTACTGCATTTTAACTATACCATCATATATATGCCTCATTACTGCTTTTTCACTACCTCATCGTATATGTGCTTCATATTACTGCAACTATCCTTACCTGGTACAAAAAAATCATTCTCTGTAAACCAGTTGTATTCTAAGTGGATTCCCAGACGAGCAGCCTTTACAGTAACCAGAAAAACTAAGTAGACAACTGAAACCGTTCCTAGAAAAGACAAAAGCCACACGAACACCATGAAGTAGTAGAAAATGTGCTATGTTTTATTCTTGGTTCATCCAAATAGTCACCACTACGCCAAATACCCACAGTTGGATATTCTTAAAAATACAGGCTAGGTCTACATGTTCTTTTTCTTTCTTTGTTTCACAGGTCAGAGAGAAAGAATAATGCTCTTGTACCCAATGCAAGTTTTCATCTTGTTTAACATTCTCCAGACACAGCACTAGCAACAGTGGAAGGAGTACCCTGTAATCCTTGGTGCTGGGCATGTAGGGAGGTCTCAAGGGAACTAACAGATTGGTTCCAATTTCAGCTATCAGGATTTTAATATAACGTGAGACAAAGATGGCCACAGTACTGCAGCTATTTCAATGTCCCTTCAATCACTGACTTTTTTGTACGAATTGGCTCACAGAGATTTAAACTTTCTTTACAGTTGTGAACTTTACACTGGGAGCTAGAAGCTAACAATGATATCTGATCACTACTGATTTATACTGTGTCTTGATCATAACTTCATTTGCATTCCATTTCATTGCTTCAGAGGCATCCAGCAATGTGCACAGCTGAGGACCACAGATAAGGTCACAGATGGGTATGAATGCCTTGCTGTGCCTGCTGGTGCAGTGGAAAACATAGAATCTTGGCTCCTGCCACTTGAAAGAGGTATGGGCAGAATAGCAACTACATAAAAATTGAAGGGGTCTGTGAAACAGTAACTAAGGTTCCTGTGATGCAACCCCCTGGCCAACAATACTGCTAGTCACCAGAGAACAGGCTGTAAGTAACTAAATAAAAGAAACAGCATTTTAAAAGTTCAGAATGCAGATTCAGACGAGACATCATTTCACTCTAGCAATAGCTCCAAGGCTGAAAATAAACTGAAGAAATTATCCTTTGATTACACGGAGCATAGTCAAGGAATTAGGAATATAAAAGATTCTGTAGTATAGGGCAACTAAAATATGCTGTAGTTTCCTAACTATTTAGGTTTTTGTAGGTATAAAGATAAGCAAAAGTGCTTCATTAAGATTTGTCTCAGCATCTCAAAAATTGCCTTTATTTTTTCTTCAAGATTTATGAAAATCAAGGCAACTCTGAACAGCTCCTGAATTACACAACAATCTACTGAAGTTGTAAGAAACTTCATGTTTTCATATTCAGGTTCTCAAATGAAAAAAATAGTTGCCCACAATAATGTGCTTGTTTTAAAAACAGGTACAGTTATGGCTAGGTCTCACTTGATAATGTATATTCTTATTCATAATATTATATCTAGTCTACTCAGTTACCCAACTTCCTGCATTGTATTTTCATTTAGTGGTTCCACCAACAGCAGATCCAATCTCTAATTAAGTGTAACACTAGAACAGGACAAACTAGATCCTCTATTAGAATCATAGAATCCTTTAGGTTGGAAGGGACCTTTAAGAACATCAAGTCCAACCATTGAGCCATTAGGGCTCTAAAGTCCTCTGCTAAAACAGATCAGAATCTGTCAGGGTTGGAAGGGACCACAAGGGTCACCCAGTTCCAACCCCTCTGCCATGAGCAGGGACACCTCCCACTAGATCAGGCTGCCCAGAGCCTCATCCAGCCTGGCCTTAAAGACCCCCAGGGATGGGGCCTCAACCACCTCCCTGGGCAACCCATTCCAGGGTCTCGCCACTCTCATGGGGAAGAACTTCTTCCTCACATCCAGCCTGAATCTGCCCACTTCCAGCTTTGCCCCATTCCCCCTAGTCCTGTCATTACTCGATAACCTAAAAAGTCCCTCCCCAGCTTTCTTGTAGGCCCCCTTAAGATACTGGAAGGGTATTCCCTGTCCTCTACCTCCTTTACAATACATTTCCATCTTTTTCAACCTGTCCTCTGATCCCCATCTTCTTTCTCCCTTTTCTTCATCATGGGCTTCAATACTATGCCCTCAGACCTCTCCTGCTCCATAAACTGTGACCAACCACTCGTCATCCATATGCTTTATCTGCTTTACGAATCCCACCTGCCTTAGGAGGTGGGTGCCCCAATCTCTTCTCACAAGTGACAAGTGATAGGACAGAAGGAAATTACATCAAATTGCACCAGGTGAGGTTTAGGTTGGATATTAGGAAAAAGTTTTTCAACCAAAAGTGTTGTTAAGCAGTGGAACAGGCTGCTCAGGGAAGTCGCTGACTCACCATCCCTGAAGGTGTTTAGAGGATGTGTAGACACAGTGCTGAGAGATACAGTTTACTGGTAGGCTTGATTAAAGGCTTTTCCCAAACTAAATGACTCTATAATTTTACAATGGAATACCTTTACTACTCCATGGAATATTTTTCTATACATTTTAACCACAGTGAGGCAGTTTTAATTGTTGCATTTGCTACCTACCTAGGACATTAAACTTTGCAAAGAACGATGGAGACTTCAGATTGAGCAGGGGTAGAAGAACAGCAATCAGGTAAAACGGTACTGTTTGCGATTTGTTCCACCACCTCTCGAAGAGTTCAAAACCCGTATCGTTGCCAGAAGAGAACATCACACTGCTGTTCTGTGGTGGGAGACCGCTAGCAGCACTTGGACAAATGACTTGAAGAAAGGAAAAGAATCCCCTGATGAAAAGGGTTTTACTTGCACAAAATCTTCACAGCCACAATTCTGTAATTTCTCTAATTTCTACCTACAGGGAACAGAGTCACTCAAATCCATGTCTGACAACTCAGTTCCTAACTTCTTTTTTTTTTTTGGTTATCAGGAGTTCAGTGCCAAGATTTCACTGTTAGGCACCTTGCACTCTAAGCTGACAAGTGCTATGGTTCTTTCAGCTGTGCCCAACAAATACGCTCATTCGTCTGAAGCCTGAGCTGTGGCATAGGATCAGGGTTCAAGGTCACACACCTATAACTAGGTGTGCTCAGTGCCCACATGCACCTGTTGGAATCCAGTCATAGCTGCTCAAGCTCTGCATCTGGCTGCGTATTTCTCATTGTAATCTGTCCCTGCACACTTGAGTGAGATCATATGAACTAAGAGGCAAGTGCATCCATGTACAGAAAAGCCTGTATTACTGTACGTTGCTCTGGGAACACACAAACTAAGGATGACAAGAAAGCTATTGTAGCAACCGGCAGGTGTAAAATTTAGGCACTGAACCAAAACACCCTGTCATCTTGGTGCCATGCTAGGGGCATGTACATCACTGCTACACAACAGAACAGAAGCAATTTAAGATGTGCACCAAAGATTTTGCAAAACCAGCAAAACAAAAAGACCCCCTGTCAAAAATGGTTTGATTTTTGTTACTATCAGCATTTCTTCCCAGTACATGCCTACAATGTTCTGTGCTGAGATACGAACCTGTCTCATTGTTCTCATAATGTCTTATTTTCAATTTTGGCATCCCACAATGCTTGATATCCTCTCTCCCACATAAGCTGCATGCCTGTTCTGTTAGAAAGGCAAAGGCGTAAAAAGGGTTCTGTCAAAGTTCTTGAGAGACTATTATGCTACTTTACTTCCAGTCATCTCATTTGCTTTCTGTCCATTGCTTTTAACACAATTCTTTCACAAACCCTGAAAAATGCTTTTGTTCTTACTGATCTCCTTGCTAGAACTGAATGCCCTGCCATGAGTCATTTGAGCATCTGGCAACCCCTAATTTTGTGAATCAGCTGTTTTAAATCTTCCAGTTGCTGCAGGATGTTGTGCGATACTGTTGTCTACTTTGTCTCCAAGTTATACCCCCTGCTGCATAAGAATTGGACAGAACAGCAGAAGCAGGGGAAGAGTAGAAGAGAAAGAGCACTGCAGCAGCTATTGGTGCCTTGCTGGTAAGGACTGTAGAAGAAGCAGGATTCAACACCAGCTCAAATGCAAATCAGCTGGTTTTCAGAATTGCTTCTCCAATCCTTTTCCTGACTCCAAACAGCTGCTCTCCAGAAACAGGGCTGCAGTTAGTGTGGCACACAGCTGTCCAGCTGGTACTGAAATGTCTCCCCATTCCCATAAGCATTCAACATAGAGAAATTTTTTGCTTCATAACAAAGCACTGCATGTTCAGTTACTATATATAGGCAGGAAGGTCAGAGGCGGACAACGCCTAGCTCCTGCCTTCATTCTGCATTACTCTGCAGACTTAAGAACTCCCAACAGACCTATCTTCATACTTGACCGGTTTCTTCCCGTAGCTGCACGAACATCATCAGACTATTCACAAAATGCACGCAGATGCTCGTGTAGACTGACACCTGTTCATTTTTTGCACTCAGCCTCATTAAAGGTGTTCTTACCTCATTTTTAAAAATAAGAACATGGCGGCAGAGGTGGCAAGGAGCAAAGACGTCCCAGCCAAGAAGTTAAACAGTAAACAGATCTGATGTGCAGAATTTAAAATTCTTTAAGGCAATTCCTCGTTGCGCAACTACTATTAAGAGGTCTAATGTTCATGGTCTTAAGGAGGATCTATCTGTGTATACATAAACTTGTAACTGCTTTTTACTCCGTATCCCCACCCCAACTTTCTTATTTTTTCTCCAGTTATTAAGTTTCCCAACTGTATGGTTATTTGTGGAAGTACAAAGCTCACAGAGCAAATTACTTTTTAAAAAACTAGTAGTTAAAACTTATGATATACACTTTATAATTGGACTGTAGTTAGACATGGAATTGTAGTGTTTGCCTTTAAACACCAGCCCCCAGCCTCAAACCTGGGAACACTATACTAGTGACTGCTTCTTACCTTTGTTACTTCCATTTGTGCCAGGAACAATATCTGTTACATTAATGTCATGAACAAAGTCTGAAAATAAGAAGAAAATCTTATTATCAATACCCCAAACTTGTTATTAGGCTTTTATCTGTTGACTTGATAAAAATTAGGTAAGAAAGTTAATTTGGAAAATCACTTTAGAGGGACGATTACAGGAGCCTGCACACCCCCCAACCCCGAGTGGGTATTTCATCACTTTCTTTTAGGAGTGTTAACTCTGCACCACTCTGTTCTCAGCAGCCCATCAGTTGTGAGGATCCAAAGCTGCCCCACCCAGCTGCTCACTCCTGTTCCCTGAGCACAGCTCCACTGGTCCCAGCCCCTCATTCTCCAGTGTTGTTCCCTTACCTTTATGTATACACTGACACAGAAAATGCCCCAACAGCTTGGAAATGTAATTAGTTTGCCTCTGGTTAAAATTTGCTCCTGCTGCACTTGGGAGCATTATGCACACAGAAAATTAACTGGGGTAGTATGCCTCAGATTTTTAAAATGCAATTAACAGTACCTTGCTTCTCATAAAGCAGAAAGCCTTGTCAGAAGAAAGCTACTTTTTGTTTCATCATTTTGATTTATGACACTCTGAATTTCGAGTTTTTCACACATACTGATATCAGTTCAGTGTTGTGCTTGCTTTGGCTGGGATAGACAATTTTTTTCACAGTGGCTGGTATGGAGCTGTGTCTTGGATTTGTACTGGAAGCTGTGCTGATAATTCAGGGATGTTTTCATTACTGCAGAGCTCACACAGAGCCAAGGCCTTTTCTGCTTCTCACCCCACCCCGCCAGAGACCAGCCTGAGAGACCAAACTGGGAGGGGACACAGCTGGGACAACTGCCCCCACATGACCAAAGGGATATTCCAGACCATATGACACCGTGCTCAGCATATAAAGCTGGAATAAGGAGGAAGTGAGAGGATGTTCAGAGTGATGGTATTTGTCTTCCCAAGGAACTGTTAGATGTGATGGATCCCTGCTGTCCTGGGGATGGCTGCACGCCTGCCTGCCCACGGGAAGTGGTGAATGAATGCCTTGGTTTGCTTTGCTTGCACATGTGCCTTTTGCTTTACCTGTTAAACTCTCTTTGTCTCAATCCACAAGTATTTCTGGGTGTAAAAATCCATTCATTTTTACAGTTCTGATTCTCCCCACATCCTAGTGATGGGGGAGAGTGAGTGAGTACCTGCGTTATGCTCAGTTGCTGGGTGGGGTTAAGCCATGACAAACATGGACAACAATCAGAAGATTTAATTAAAATAATTTTTCAACTCTTCAATTCACCATTACTTTGTGTTGCTACTTAAAAAAAACCCCTAGTGTGAAGCCATCAAAAGAATTGGCAGCACTTGTAGAATTACAGTACTTAGTTACAGACTGATGGCCAACTTAGGTTTCCTCTGTATTTAAAAAGTGTTTTAGGAGTAGCAACTGAATTTGTGGATTTATTTCCATTTCATAAAACAAAAACTGAACAAAAGCAGGGGACACCATTAAAAAAACCCCACAAGGACAGGTGTATTTGGTCTGGCTGAGAGAGTTAATTTTCCCCCAGCAGCTCTCCCAGCAGTGTGCTGTGCACTGGTGGCTAGAAAGGTGTTGATGACACACCAGCGTTTTGGCTGCTGCTGAGGGGTGCCAGCACAGCATCGAGGGTGTCTGTCCAGCATTCCCCCCTCACTGGCAGGCTGGGGTGGGAGAGGGCACAGCCAGGACAGCTGACCCAAACTGACCAAGGGATATTCCATACCATATGGTGTCTGCTCAGCAATAAAAGCTAAGAGAAGGGGGTGGGGTGGTACTTGTTACTAAGGCGTTTGTCTTCTCGATGAGCTGCTACAAGTACTGAGGCCCTGCTTCCCAGGCAGTGGCTGGACATCACATGCTGGTGGGAAGTGGAGGATAGCCATTTTTGTTCTCTTTCGCTTCTGCATAAACTTTGCTATTCCTTTATTAAACTGCCTTAACGATTTTTTTTTTACATCTTACTTTCTTCCCCCCTCCACTATCCTGCTGAGGGAGCGATCGAGCAGCTTGGTGGACATTTGGCATCCAGCCAAGGTCAACCTACCAGAACAGGATATCAGAAGAACTTTGCTTACAGTTCTTCATTCTTTGCATACTACTTATTTCTAGGCCATCCTCCCTTAGGAAGTCAATTTGTTCCCACCTAAATTGTGTGTGCAGATTTAAAAAAAAAAAGCCATATGAATGTACTAGAATTAAATACAGCAGCCTGCCTAGAATAACTTAGAAATGCACAGCTGGAAGATGCCTTGCCTTTGTGTCAAACCTACACCCTATTACCCATTTTATAACTTAGCAATTAAGTAGATGCAATGAAGGTTAATACAAGAATCCAATAATTAAAGTTATCAGAAAGCAAACAACTAAATAACAACCCTTAGCAAATACAGGTAAGTGATAAAGCAAATTGCCAATCTCAGGGAAAAGTGGGATTTTTTTCCTAGAAAAGAAATTGTTTTGAAGTTTGCTTATTATAATTAGTTTTATGGTTTAGAATAATTAAAATTATAACCTTATTCAAAAAAACCCATAGTTTAAAATGAAATGACCATAACTACATATGAATTAAGTCAGCTGTAAAATACACCAGTCATTAACCAATAAAGTATGTCCTTCAGGAATGGTGGGAACTCTAAACACTATTTAAGAGGTGCAAGTATCAGTGCTGTTACGTGCCTCAGAGATTTGTTAATTACCTTCAAAACAGAAACTCTTAAATCTTAGTCATGCTATCCAACGCTATGAGTCAGATTTTCAAAGCACTCAATTCCATCATTTATTCCCACAACTCTAAATACCTAATTCATTTTGCCCACAAAAGCTTGTGTGTCTGTGCACGTACATGGGTGTAAATAACCAGTATGTTTTCTTTTGTAGCAATACCAGTCCAAGAATCACTCTTTCACTGTGCTACAGTTCATCGTTGCTTCTATATGGCAGAACTCTAAGTTCATTTGCAGAAATCTAGAGTGAAACCAGATTTTTTTTTCACTAACATGGATCACTTCAACAGCCTAACCTGTTAATACCTGTTCAAATAGTTACATCCATGCCAGTAAGAGGGGAGTGGAAATTCAAAGTGGAAACAAGCAACTGGGTTTGGGTTTTTTAAACTACACCAAGTAGCCTCACAACTGACACGCAAATCAGATTACTGGCACTTTTGCTTTCATTAAAACAACACTTTGAGAAATGAGAAACTGGCTTTGAAAACATACATGACTGTGCCTATAACTCCACTAATTCTCACTTAGAAAATTCAAGATTAGAGTAAAATGGACAATCCTTTTTCAGTATAATATAAAGTCTTGATCTTTCAAAAAGGCAGTTATAAAAATTAACCAAAGATTTATACTTACTGTATATAAACTTCCCTGTGTTGAACAGGCAGTTGGACATAAGTACCCAATAAACAACCATGGCTCCAACAAGTGATATCATAGAAAATAAGAGGCTTGACCATTGACCAAAGGGTCCGAAGTAATACTTGCAAACATCTGGGAATTCCCAGTTTGAGGTATCTATTAAAGCTGAAGAAGACACAAAAACCAGAAACATATCTAAACAAAACGAGTGTCGGTAAACTCTTCATGACAGAATGTTTCAGAATATTCTGACACAAATTCACAGTGCTTCCAAGGGCTCAGAAGACTGCTCTTAACTTCGAAGCATAACACTCAGGTGTTTGACTGGAGGAGCCTGAAGAAGTAGAGGCTTTTATTGTGGCCACACTGCTACCTTGAGTACTTCCAGAAGTACTGGAATAAGACATGGTGGCAAAAATACAGCTGAGCATTTGCAGCTAAAGCCTTTTCCAGGAGTTATGGCAAAGTAGGTCAGACCATGAACTACTCCTCAACAACACCCTGAAATTACCTGCCACAAATTGGAGGTCTTAACTGCCTTTATTTGAGCAAGTGAGGTGTTAGTTTATGCACAAAAGTACCAACTACAACATCTGCAAGATGTGTTTTGAACAATAAAAGTACATTGTAAGTAGAACCACTGCCAGTGAGGCAGACATCCATAAATTGCTTCCAATACAGAATATATAGAAATATTAGGGTAGTGCAGGCATACAACATAAGTGAGTGGAGCTACAGCTCATGGTGTTCCATTATGGAACACGGTGAGAAATACATGAAGAGAACTGGACAGTGTTTACATAGGAAAAGGAAAGCCTCTAACTCCTTAAGTCCCAAACACGCAATGGGTGAACATATGAAACCTCACTTGATTAAAGTTTGGGTTTGGCCATAACACTTACGTCCCAAGGAACTGAAGGATAACATAACAAGGGAACACAGACATTTAGCTTATGGAGCTTAGATCCAGACTACAAAAGTAGGGAGACATTCAATGCCACAGCCTTTATTTGCAGCTCAAGTCTAACATAAAATAAGGACACAGACAAACTAAGAACCTTTTACATCTCTGTATTTCATACTTAATGGAAATATTTGTGTTATGAAGCTCTGTATTTCTTACGTATTGTTTTCCGTGATTTCACAACTCTGTAGCAGCAATAGAGAGTCAAAATGCCCATCAGTAAGATAAGAATAATTCCAAAAGTAAAACCTGCCTGTTAAGAGGGAGAAATAGTTTATTTTCTTGATCAATAACACTACAGAAAAATGAAGAGCAAACCACGTTGCCAAAAACATTTTCATATGCAAACATTTTTCAGTTTTACCTGTTTTATTCCCCATGGGATACTTAATATAGACGTACCCATCATTGTATTCCATATCATAAATCTAGGAAGAAAGGAAAAAAGCCAGTGAATAATTTAAGAAGCACTCTTACTTCATACTACTGTCTTAGCAACCATAGTTATTCATACAATACAGAACATAAAATAATAACAATACACTTTCTGGCTAATATATAGCAAAGTGCTTAACATACATTGTCACTACACTGGAGTTTTTACCATGGCCATCTGTGCAACTGTCAACTTTAAAAGCAGTTCCTAATGGACTGTACACGTAGATTTCATCAGGAGCTGGAAGTACATGATCAGGAGCAATCTAACAAATGGATAAAAACCAAGACTTATTAGGAATACCAAAGAAACTAATGTCCCAAGTACAGCAAGCCAACTGTTGTAAATCACAAAATCTTTCCATGAAAAGTGCATTAAAAATAAAAGCTGATCAATATAAATTTGCTCACTAGAAAATCCCACAGTTGATACCCGCTTAGATTTTTCTTCTGCAAAATCTCTCTAACATAGTATACGCTGATCATGCTAATTCAATCACTGCAACTGACCACTGCTTAAATCCTCTTGTCGATGAGAGAAATGACTACACAGATCTGGGGAGCCTGGACCACTGTTACAAAATTCAAGCTGTTTGCTTTCTTTGGATGGTGAAGGCATTGCACAAGCCATCAGCCACAACTTGTGATAACACAAGACCTTGTAAGGCACTCAGCTACTAGATAGTTATTTCAAAGCAAGCTGCAGACAGATTCTCGCCCACCTTTATTTGTGCTTCTTTTACAAACCTAGGCTGTGGAAGACCCATAGTGTCAGAGACCACTGAGTTAACCTGGCATTGTCTTTGCCTTACCAATGCCCTGTCTGCAGGAGAGGTCAGCCTGCTGTAATAATGAATCCGCTTATTCATCGCTGCAGCCTCGTCTGTGACTCTTTGCATATCATCGTTCACACTGACTATGTTTGTAGGCTCCACATGAAATGGTCTAAACGAAGGAAAAAAAAGAAAGAAAAGGAAACCCCTTAGCACCCTTGAACACAAGAGCTAACATACAACTCAGAGTACAGCTTAGCACCACTCAAGATGAGTCTGTCATTCACGGACACAAAGCAAATGCAAAAACATCACTGTCATGAGGGAAGCTGCCATCCATGAAAGAACTGTGTGTTTATACCCATCCACATTAAAAAGGTCTCTTCCCCAGATTCTGCTAGGCAACCTAACATCAAAATTCAGGCCTAACAGCCAGTCTATTAGTTCTCAACAAGGAGTCACACAGAACTACAGATTAATAAGCTTGGCCAGGCTTATTAGTGCTTATAACCAGTATGGCCAGACCTAGGTAGAAAGAGAAAGCACGAGAATGCAGAAGTAGAAGGACGACAGAGGAAAAAAAGAGGAATGAGTGGTGATAATGAGGACCACCTATGAAAAGGCTAGGAACTACTAATCTAGCCAAAAACACTACAGCAAATTCTGTTTAATGGGGAAGGAACCAAGCGCAGTTAAGTCCATGTGCTCATACTATTTTTCAGCTAATGCAACCAGGAATGTAATTTGTCACAGAACACAGAACAACAGATGTCCATTTGGAGTTCTGAACTACCTCAGAACTTCCCTTTAATTAGGGTCATCACAGAGAACAGGACTGTCAGTGTCAGAAGTCCTGCGTGTCTCATACACCTATGTACAGAATACAGGTGGTCTCATTCCTCTCTTCCCCAGATGAGCTAGACTGTGGGCACGGTCTGAGCCACTAAAGGAGAAAGCAGACATACTACACTACACTCCTTGTCTTCTCTGCACACACAGGTACAGAGCAAGCAGAGTGAAAGCAGCTCCTGACGTTACAAACCAACATTGACTTAGCTTCACGCAAGGGACACCACCAGAGGTACGTGACCTAACCAAGACATTGCAGAGTTTTTTTTGTCACGTATAATTTACTTCCCTATAGCACTTGGTGCTATGGTCTAAATGCAACACTCATTCCTCACACCAACAGGCTAACTCCTCAAACAAGAGAAGAGATACCAGTGACCTCTAAGCCTTGATACAGGATTTTTTTTTTTCCCACTTTCACCAGTGGTTTTAACTTCTAATGCAATCTCAACAGCTTTCTGATCTTCTTCCAGGTTGATGTTTAAATCCCTCAGAAACAAGAACCACCCCAAAAACAGAACCCACAAAAGTACAGTTTACAACACCAAGAGCAGAAATTATGCCAGCAATAAACCCATGCCATTTTTCCCACAATATGAGCAAAGCCTATTTGAACTGACTGTTTTTCAATACCCACTTCAGGCTTACACTACAAAGGAAATTGGTCAACCCCTCCTGCCCCAGCTTTCAATTCAGTGACAAAGGTCCCATTCTCTTTCCCAGTGAATCATGAAGCACTTGCACCATGGCACCACCTTTTATCTGAAAGGAAGAAAAGGTATACAGCTTGAAGCTGGCAGTTGTATCTTTGGAAGAGATGAAGGTAGGTCCTTATTCCTGTGTGCATAAGGGAAAAAAGCAGGTAAGAGTATTTATGGTACTAATAAAAACTGACTGACAAAAGTGGAAAACAAAAATAACTTCCTTCTTCACCAATTAATTATTTCCTTCACCTTACATTTAATTAGTTCTTACATCTTCCTTATCAGAGCAAAAAGCTTTAATTTGCTAAGCTCTTTCCCAGTTACTGAAATGACAGTGAATACACTTTCAGTTTTAAAAACCATTCTCAATAACTGACTTTTTTTTTTTCCCCATGTCCATAACATGAATGGGGAAAACCCCATTTTGTGCATGGAATTCTGTGGTGTTCTTATCAACAATAAGAGAGATATTGCAATTAAACAGGAATAAGTTGTAAGTAACAGTGTTATTACTCAAGTCAGAGGCAGAGGGCTAACTCCATAGGTACATAACGTATAAAAATACTCATGGAGTGTCAGCTCTAAAGGACTTCACTTGTTTCAGCCTAAAATTTTTTGGGCTGATCCAATCATTGGACACTGCTAAAAAATATTCAGTTACAACACCTATAAAATAGACTGTAGTTATGAAAACAGGAAATGTAATTTGTTTACATGCCCCCCATTCCCAGGCAGTTCTCTGGTGTTTTCTTTTTGGATCACTGACACACATTACATTTAGAACATGAAAAGTATGTGTTTTGCTAATTATACTGCAGCTACATAGTAAGAAATGCTTCATGAGGACTATCTCTTTCTTCATCTCAAGTCAATATTGTTAGTATATCCCCATAAACTTCCATTGCTCCTGTGCAGAATTACATCAAGACAAAGTCTACATTTTGCTTCAAAGCAAGCAGGTCTGTGGCAAAGATTTCCTTCAAACTGGT
>NW_008612054.1:13574-14284 GCF_000691845.1 Merops nubicus | reverse complement strand
CAGGTACTGACATGAACATCAAAGAAAATTCTTCCAGACTGGAAGACGGTGGGAGATTATTTTTTAAAGCAATTCATATTAAAGCCATGGATGATTTTAAAATTAACAAAAAACATGAATACAACATCCTATTTTATGGGGAAAGGGGCATTGTTAGTCAATGACCAAACAAATACAAAGAAAAAAATTTATGTGTAGCAACAACGTATCTGTCTATAGGTAAGAATTCTTTAGAGAAAGTTATTTCATTTTCTTCAGTATTACAGATAGACTCTGGCAGAACAAGCAATTTATAGTCCAGCACAAAACAGAAGGTATGAACCAGAATCTAATCTACAGGCAAGGGAAAAAAAATAAATTAAACACCACCAAAGAAATTCTGTTTATCTGTTACTGCTGCTTCCTGCCTGGAGGAGTGCACATATTCAATGCTGCCAGTGGCTGCTTCCCCACTTGATGTCTTCTGATTTATGTCAGTTGAGAATGAACACGATCTAATGCAGCAATTAATTTTCTTTTTCTCAGGGTACCGCCACATTCTAGTTTTGCCACACAAGTGACTATCCTAAAACAGACTATCCATGCATTAGTTTATGGTTGTTAGAGAGTCCTTTGAAATCATCACTCTGACTTGGAAAGTTGTTCTGGCAGGGTGGGATGCAACCTTCACCTCTGATCTCCACTAGGAAAGAGCAGCACTCTTGTTTAGG
>NW_008612054.1:0-13560 GCF_000691845.1 Merops nubicus | reverse complement strand
CCCCCCCCCCGGCTACACCCAGATCAAAGACTGGATGTAGAGCATGCTCAGACAGAAGTCTGAGAAGCTCTCAGAGGCTCAAGTAAGTTCTCAAAGGCTGAGATTTTCAAAGCCCAAAGCGGGTAGGATATAAGCTTGCTTGTATTTTGGAAAACTCCCTTTAGAGACCTTAAGTCTAGCAGACAAGTGCTTTGTACGTGCAAGCATCAGCAACTGCTGGATTCCTAGAAAAGTTTCTGATTTCTACAGGCAATCAAATTATAACTTTCATCTGGCAACATGATTATTAAAAGGATGTGGGACAATGTGATCTGGGAAAGGGGAGAGGTTACACGTCTGGAAGGCATGATGATTAAATGCAAAACAGTGTAGACAATTCCCATGCATTCAGGTAGACTAAGTGTCCAAAGAATTTATTATCTCCATACTGAAAAGCACAATAACAATTTATTTTTCAATAGCTAGCCTAAAAAAAAAAAAAAAATGCTCTTTTTACCAGGGCAAACACACCAGTAAAACACAGCTGTTTTCCACAGCACAGTAAGTATGGACAAGATGAAGGACCTCATGCAGGAGGTCCACACCTCCCATACACTACACCCCACACCTGTACTTCAGAAACTTTCCCAGAAAACTGGCAGCTACACTCATCTGATAGCTATTTCTCACTCACACAAAGGAGTGCTGGTCCAGGAAAAGAGAAAAGAGGGCTTCTCTCCAAACTTCCTCACATTATGAACTTCAGCAGCAATTTTTGAAGCAAAGAAAGAAAAAAAGAGATGTTCATGATTAAACTTGTTTCCAAATGTTGTGCTAGTCAAAGTTCAAGGATGCATTTGCAGAGTTAGGGGGACCCGCACAGGAAAACTGGTTTGGCAAACCACATACAATCTGTTAGCATCCATAAGGTTGCTACATCTTTTTTCTGGATATTTTCAGCAATGTGCTACATTTTGCAGAACAATGAAGCAGTATGATGAATACCTATCTCAAGAAGTTCTGAACTAAATAATACCGTTTTCAATGCACTATTTTTAAACAGCAAACAACTGGCACTGAACATCTGATCAAAAATAGTGTTCTGAGTACTGAGCTGTTACAATACAACACAATTTTTTTGTGCCAGTGTGTCATTTGGCTCTACACAATGGCATTAATGACTTTACATTAGGTAAACATTTAATATTTAAATAAATAAAAAAACCCCCTTCTTTACAAGATGCTTAACAACTTCTTTCCTCTCATCCAAAAAGACCATAAGGAGCCACTTCACTTTATTGCACAGAATTCTTTGATACCCCACATCAATGGGTTATTTTTCAGGGATGCGATAGGATTATTACACAGAAATAAAGCCAGTAAGTTCCTATCGCTTTACTGTTTTAAATGAGTCACCAAATTATTATAGAATGCTATATAAATGTGGTGTATATGGCACAGAAAAAAAATAAGGAGTAAAATCGATTCACTGTCATGGAAATGAAAGTAGTGAAAAAAGTAAGAAGTGATGACAACTATACTCATAGGTCACTATTTCTTAAGCAGGAGCTGCCTGTCTGGGTAGGAACATGACAGAGGCCAGTGAGCTTCTCTCAAGGAAGACTCTTCCAAAGAATTTAATGACTAACTTGATTTTTAATTTCTAAGATGTCTGAATTTACTTAAGCACTGTAAACAGTATGCTTACAGTTTATCCTGTAAGATCTTTATTCTCTTGCCAATACATTTTATTTAAAACTTTTTTCTACATTCATATCATACTGTTATTATAATGATTACAGCATGACCATACAAATATCTTAAAATACTGGAAGCAGAACCAAAATAACCTTTCAGAGCACAATACTAAGCCACCTCTTTTGCTCACAGATACGCATTTTAACAAATAAAATATCACAAGCTTTCCCATACCACACTTCAAGCACTGTTCCCCCTTCTGTGTCAAGGGTAAAAGCTATTCTATCCTTCTCTTACCAAGAAGTACAAAGTTTCTTAATTAAGAAAGTTCTAATTCTTCCCAGTTAAGGAGTAACATTAGGAATTAGTAAAAATGTTAGCAACAGAGGAAACTGAAAAGCAAGCAATGAAGTAAAAAGACCAAAAGGGTGTTGGGTGGTAAAAGCAAAACGAATGCAGAAACTCTAGTTTTGCACAGATTAGTCCTGGCCATTGTCTACCTTTTTGTAAATCAAAAGAACTTTGAAAATAAAAGGTAACCAACCACTTTTGCATGAAAAAGGCTTGTCTACCTGCCACCTACAGACATTATTTAAGTCACAACTGCTTAATTTCACCTACTGATCTCTCCTACATTGTGTGAGAACAATTTGGGACTTCAAATAGAATAAAAGAAGGAAGGAAGCTTGATTTCTCTTTAGCAGGGGGCATTGTCAACTTTTTTCACATGCAAAACAACAACACAAAACATCACTTGTTTCTTTGAAGGTTCAGGTATTCCTGAAGACAACTGCAGTATCTCTTGACAATAAATAGATTTAAGGAGCAGTCAGAAGAAAAAAAGAAACTCCCTCTCTTGCATACAATAGACATCAATAATCCATTGCAGCAATGACATTCTAGTTTACAAAGAGACCTACGAAATGCGCAAAACACACCTAATGTTGTATGAGTAATTCAGGTCATTTCGAAGAACAGTAATAACCTTTAAGAGGATTAAAAGTGGCTTTTACTTCCCCCAAATTAGCAAAAGAATACTATACAAAATAATTTACAACTCTAAAAAACAATTAGCTTATTGTTCTTATGCAAACACTGAAAAGCATGCCTTTCAAAAATCCCAATCCTCCAAGCTGTTAGGAAAACAAAATAACTATGCAAATATCGTCAAATCTCAAACAACCCAAACAAAAGAACAGAAGAGCACCAAGAAAGACAAATAGTGATTATAAGCAAATCACACAAAACACTTCAAGAGCTGTCTCAATCAAAGCAAAATGACCACCCACCAACGGGCCTATCAGGTTTCTGAGTATTTACCTTAAAAAAAGCAGCAAACTAAGCAGAGAAAATCTGTACTATGCACTTGCACTATCTGATACTTTTATGCATGATAAACCTCTCCCTGGAGCTGCTACTCCCTAAAGTTCTAACGAAGAAGCCCTTCAAACCACTCCCTGCTCTGACCACGACTGACACAGACTCTGGTGGCCTTTCTTTCTCCCTCATTCTACCAGAGACTAAGGCTGCCTCGTCTAAAGATCTGGTGAGGCAGTTCAAACTTGTTTGGCCCCGCTATGACTTCCAGGCCTTCCTGAAATCCCAGGGCGCGTGGTCTTCATCTTTGTGCCTCTGCATGCTTGGTTTTAGAAAATGGGAGAATGAACCTTGGACACTTTCAAGACCCATCTGGATGTGTTCCTGTGTGACCTGCCCTAAACTAGATGGACCAGCTCTGGCAGGGCGCATGGACTCGATGATCTCTGGAGGTCCCTTCCAACCCCTAACATTCGGTGATTCTGAACCCAAGGGAGGAGCACTAAAGACAAAGTGGTCAAATCTGCAAAGCTGGAGGTTGTGGAAGTGGAAACACAATCCAAGTACTTCTGCTTTTGGGGAGGGAACCAAATGCAAATTCTTGAAACTTGAGAAATCACAAGAGAAAAAAACACAATGAGGAAACTATATCTAACCTCAGTTTAAAAATCTGGATCTTGGAATTTCAGTATATCACAAAAGTGTAAACTTCTCTTACTGCTATGGCATCACACCACCTGAATCCCATTGCTCCTCCAACAGAAGGAGCTCCCCAAAGCCATACAAATTAGCAGCTGTCTTATGCCAAGAGGGCCTCAGAAAGAAGATAAAACAAGAACAAACTTTCCACATTTATTTTCCCCACCTGAAAGTACTCTACTGTTTCCCAGCTTTTATATATGCAATTCTGTATGCTACTTCACCTGTGCTGTGTTAGTTCCCCCGTGTCCTCCTTCCTTTGCACGCAGAGACAGAAGACATTGTTTAGTCCCTGGCTAACATGTAAATATGCTCTCATCCCTTTCCAAAGCTGCAAGCCCAGACAGCAGCAAAATGCCATCTTCAAGAACTCTTTTCTGCTGAAGTGGGCCCCAACGAGAGGCTTTTTGTACACAACAGTGCCATCTTCAGTTCCCTCACAAAACCGCTCTACTGACACTGGATGCAAAGGGGCAAAAAGAGCTATAAACAGGATCCAGGAGGAATCACGGGGCTATTCCTTTGTCTAAAATACAGAGCCAGTGCCTCCAGCTAGCATCACAAGGTTAGTTCCAACTTCTACCTCAGTTTTGGTTCCAGGACCAGCTCACAGAAATCTTAACTCCAACACTCTGACCTCCTCTGGTGTTACAACATTTCAGAAAACGTGCAGAATTACCTTAGATGTGCATTATTTTCACAGGCATGGCAAAAAGGATGGGCTGCCAAATTTTTCATATTTGCTCAATCTCAAAAATACTACATTTTTTTTCTTGAAAGGCAGCAAAAGTCACTCAGTTCCCTCAGTATGAGCAAACAATGTCCTTTTCCAGCATCACCAGCAGAATGTACATACAGCCATTTAAACATACTGACAGCCATTTATCTACACCATCTGGCAAAGCATTCTTGCATAGTCTTAACACTTCAGTTTGTTGTGCTAAATAAAAAAATCATACTTCAGTATACACACAAGACATTCAGTGTTTGAAGGGCGCTTTAAAAGCCATATGCAAAGTTCTTACTGGAGCATTCTCTCTGAAGTGATGTCAATAGAAAGTCTTACCCTTGTAAACAAAATAGAGTATGAACATCTGTTCACCTGGTGCTTGGAAATGATACCATGTAGAGACAAAGCAGGAACTGTTTGTACTCATATTCTGTTTTCCAAATGTTAGTCTTTTGTCTTTGTAGGATTGTGTTGCTCAAAGCAAAGACTGAACAACACATTGCTATATAAGAATTCTGTAGGTTCAGCCTTCCTCATACCTTTTGCACTTAAAATCTTCTGGATCAAACTGTATATTCATGATTCCATAATTGCTTTCATCACCTCCCACAGGAACCAACAGAGGTTTGATATCCTCTTCCATATTTGATGAATGTGCCTCCTTCTAGATTATGTCAGTTATTCCAACCTAAAAAAAAAAGGAAATGAGACAACTGCAGTTAAGTAAAACTGTGTCCCTGCTATGAATTTCACTGCCAGTCTCAGTTTCAGAAGCTCCTGAGGTGAAAACCACCAGAAAATTCATTCAGCTTGCCACTTTAGAATCCTCATTTCACAATTCAAACATTACAGGGCAAGTATAGGAGGGACAGTATTTTGTATGACACACTATCAATTCAAGTCAACCGGTCAATGTGTAATTCAAAATCTGAGTCTCTTTTATTACTGCAACAGTCAATATAAATTAAAGGAATATGATGGATGCTAATGCTTACATTGGGACTGAAACAGGTTCATAAAAAGTGAGGCTCAGATCTGAAGTTCCTTTGAGCTACCACAACTAAGGATCAAGTCCACCATGTGCAAATTAATATTAAGTAGATTCATATGTAGGTCTCATATTCCTGCTTTCAAAGCAAGACACTCCTTTTCTTACTGCTCCACAGCAAGGCCAGCGTGACTTTTAAAGGAGTTGTTATTTCCAATTTCTAACAGTACAGCTGAGAACAATTTATTGCAGCTATTAGAGACTATTGTTTCACTGAATTACTTCAAACTTTGTAGCAGACACATATGCAGTTTTCCACGCCATTTCCCAGAATAAAGATCAGATTATTGCAGTCTACCATGTCCAGGCTCTTTGAATTAAAGGCAATGAATGGTTTAATAATGCATTAATAATAATCTTTTATATGCATTCAGAGCACTCCTGGCCAAACAATGGGGAGCAGATCACTTTTAAGCTAATGGAACTCTACTTAGACTGAGTTACACTCCTCACAGGGGACTTGCTGTGGTCTCATGTGCAGCTGAACAAACGTAATGCCTTTAGCAGCTCTCATCCCTGCTACCTCTTGAAGAGCTGCTCAGCCATGTGTTCTTTCAGGGGACTGTTTCCTGATGCCTTAGAATGTTAGAGAGATATGAACTAGAGCTAGCACGGAATCAGGAAAGATGGCACTCGATGTTTGAATCCTGGAGTGGCAATGGATGAAAGTAAGACAGACAGAAAGAAAGAGGTGCTCATCATCCTTCTGCACCTTCCTGGAAAGACACTGTAAAGACCCAGTCACAGAAATTACATCAGCCTAAGTTAAACACTGACATGGATTTCTCTCTTCCTAGCTGCATGTTGCCAATCCTCTTGCATTAGCTCATCCTGCCAATGCCTCCAAAAAACCCCATGGAATCTGAAGGAGAGAATGAAAAATGAAGCCGTTTTTAACCAGATGATTCTCTAAGGTTCAAACAATTACCAAAGGAGGAGTGGGAAATCACTGAAGGAGTGCAAAGTGAGGACTGTCAAAGCACTGAGACTAATTCAAACTGCTGAGGAACTTTTAGAGAACAAGCACCCAATCACCCTCTCCCTCCTTGCCCCGTGCTGGCTGAAATGCCACTAGAAGCTCAAGTCCTGCCCAAGACAGTTGAAGGCCATTTGTGTGATACCACACTAAACTGGACTGGGAGGACTGATCCAGATGAAAATTAACCATTCTTTCCCTTGCTTTAAATCCAAACCAGTGTTGAGCATGAGGCTTGCTGCCTGGCTGCACACATCTGCATGCTTGTGCAAAAGAGGAGACAGTGAGTGCATAGCTGAAGACATTTCATCTGGCAGGACTGACAGTTTCCTCCTAGTTTCAGTATCCACGATGAGATTCAACCAAAGTCACCAAGTTTAAAGGCATGATTTTCTCTTGCTCATTTTGGCTCTTTAAGAGGACATAATAAGCAATCAGTGATGACAACCCAGCAATCTGAAGAGACTTACACTCCCTGACATTATCGTCTTTCTCTTGGACTTCATTTTTGCTTGCACACTCTCTAAAGCGTTTTTTTTTTCTCTTTCCAGAGCCTTTCCAAGATGGTGCTTCTCTCACCTACTCTTAACTTACTGCTTCCTCTCTTCTGCCATGCTAAGCCTTCCATAAAACCATCAGTTCAGACTCTTTACTCTAAAGTCTTCCCTTTCGACATCATTGCTACAGGTTCTTGGTGCTACAGAAGTAGGATTTCTTACACTTTCTCGCCCTTATCAGCTTCTCTGGTGATGCTTAGTTTATGAATTCCTGCTCCTCGTTTCCTATTCTCTGTCTCTCCTATATACTGTCAAAATTGCTTTCCAAACATGCCTTTACCAACCACTGTGTAGAAAGAGATCTCTTAGTACTGCCTTTCACACGGCACTCTATTCCTTTCCAAAGGCTGTTTGCAGCTCCCCCCTTGTTCATTTCCTTCCTATTTATTTCCCTTATTTTCCTATAGCTCTAGGTCACATCCTTCCTCCCTACTGATTCCCTGCATCCTCCCACTGTCTCAGTGCACATCAACTTCCAGCAGCTAAATACTTCTGAAGCAAAACCACAGGCCCCAGAGAGTTCATGCACTGCCACAGATACCTACCCACTGCTCTGCTATTCCCGTAACAGAACACTTTGTGTATCCCTCTGACCACACCTGAAGACAGCAGCCTTCACAGACTTATTTTTTGCTTTTAATTGTCTTCTCTAGAGTCTACAGCCTCTTTCTAAGATTTCACCAGCAGTCTCAGGTAGAAGACTTGGTAATACGGTATTATCTTCTTTTATTCCATTCTTTTATCTTTTTTACCTTAATATCCAGCACACTTTACCTGAACATACACACCTGGGTCTCAAAAAACAGAACCCTCACTTGTTCTGCAGCTCTCTCCAAGTTTAAATCACACTTTGGAATTAGCTGTATAAATGCAGATGAAAATTTAAATTTCAAATGTCTGAACTGAAATTTGAAATTAATTCAAATCCCAAATATTCACAAGTGGTTTTAGCCAGAATTCTCCATAAAACTACAACAGTGAGATCCCCTCCTTCCACAGGCCTTGGTTTATGGTGCATATCATACAGACATCAAATGCTAATTTAAGACCTTGCTTTGAACACATCTCTTTCTTAAGATTTCTTAAAATGTATTTGTGCTTTACAATTCAATTTGACAAATGCAGACAACATTGATGACCAGTTTGATTCTCTGCATTATGGCTGTAAAAAACCCTGAACATTTTATAGTATTCCATAAAGAAAAGTAATCATAATGACCAGCAAGTTGATTACTTTATAAACAGACATAGCTCTGGAGCCAGTACAGCTTAAAAGCTGTAGAGCAAAATGAAGAAGAATGAAACTGTCTCTTTTATCCAATTTCCATCCCTTTTGGCTGGACTGCACTGTCAATAAGGATTTTTAATACATGGGATGGAGCCAGTTGTGCCATCTGAACTTATCGCCTGACAGTTTCCATTAAAATAACCTCTTCTGAACTGCCTATTTTCCTAATGTCCTAGTTATCTAAAGATTTTTTTAATACTAGGTTTCTAATCTATATTCATCTCATTTTAGAGGTTTCTTTTAAAAACGGATATGACATGCAGTATTCTCTTTATGGTCTTCAAAACCTATAATATGGACTGGGATGTGAAACATAAACCTCATTCTGTTTGTGTATTTTATGATTCACTATTGTTATAGTTTCCACAGGGCCATTGCTGTATTCAGAGAATTACTGTGGTTCTCTCGGAATTAATGTATGGTTGTTTGTAAATGGAGAAGGCTGTTTTAAGGATACCTGACACACCTGTCAAACTGCATTTTTCTGGAAGGAGGAAAGAGTTTCCTTCTAGCTGTAGTGTACCTGGAGTTTGAGATACAAATTCATGATACTTTGTCTTCAGCAGTTAAAACTCCCTTGCTAGGAGTTAAAAGCGTTGCTGCTTCCTGCTGCTCATTCTCACAGTCTTTTCTCTCCCTATTTGTGGTGGCACAGCTATTTGTCTTCTTTCTCAACTGGGTGGAAGGAGCAGGATTGGGGAATAGATCTGGTATAAAAAAATAAATCTAATGATGTTAAATCTTTTGAAATCAACAGCTAAAACTGTCTAGGCAATTTTAATTTTCATTAAACTTAGCTAAGTTTAATACTCCAACCTTTGAATACTCCAGCTTTGCACATGTCCTTTTAAACACAGGTTTGTGCGTTTAATTATCTGTGCAGAGACACTGGGTTCGCTTTGTAACATATTTGGTAATGAATGAGAAACAAGGATTTTCTCCTCAACACATCAGACCACAGATTCTTCTTGAAATATCATTCCGGTCTCTCAGGTCCTCTGCCATTTGCTTGTCAACATTCTATTCTTCTACAAGTTCTCTTTTTTCACCTGTAGGAACCTGCTTTTTGCCCTCCTCTGCTGCAAGCATCATGTCTTGCCTAACTTCTACAAATGACAGCAGAGATGGGAATCAGAGAGAGTGCACTCTCCCACAACTAAAATCTTACTGACAAGGCAGGAACAAAGAAAGAAATTTTGTGTTTTCTCTTGCAGCATGCAGTAGTGCTACTGAAGGGAAAAGGCTGTGAAGTTTTCTCTGCAGACATATTTATTTTCCTTTCCAACTCAGGTTTGGAAAGGAAAGGGTGGGTTTTTTGCTTGTGAGAGCCCTAGCTGATCCTCTAACAGATACCTTGCTGCTTAGTCCTCCAAGCATTGGACTGCAGGAGGAAATACTCTGGCTTTGCTATCACCATGAAAGTCAGCACTAAGTGGTGTTGCAAATGCCTCCCTGAACTTTCATGGCTGTATCTAGCATAGTTATGAAGAATGGTAGATCTTCCACAACAGCTTCCACCTTTAGGAAATGCATTCTTGACATACCCCTGTAGTAGCAAAATCCCCACAAATATGGAGCAATGCTGACACTAGGATCTTTTAAGAACTGCCATACACTGCCTTAAAGCATGCTCAGTTGTCCTCCTTTCACTTGTGAAGAAATGGCTAGAAGAAATGGCTATAAGGAAAATCTGAAATAATCTTCCAGTAAAAAAAAAAAAAATCAATCTGTCCACACTGTTAGCATACTGAAATAAGCTTGGGATTCTCTTCTGGGTAAGGTCCCCACACAGCAATTATTTTTTTCCAATCCTATGCTATCAACAGTCATGATCATCATTAATATATAATCACCTACAAATTCAAACAGCATTAACGTCAAGGTATCTTTCAATGGTCAAAAGCCTGCATAGACTTTGAATCCTGCTGTCTCTCCTCTTCTCGGGATATAATTTCACTTTTTGGTGAAGTTGAATTGCTAATGCCCTCTTGCCTCACTTACAATTCTCCTACAAACATGTGAGGCACTACATTAGAAGGGTATCAAAAGGGACCAAGTAGATGAGAGTTTAATAACCTAGGTTTTCTGCTGCTGGTCATAAATTATGAAGCAATAGTCGGGGTATACAAATTATTTTTCAGCATCACACTCCAGTCCACACTCCATATGACTTTAAGATGGTGATCTAAACTGGGTTAGTCCTTCATTAATCCTCATTGGCTGGCCCCTATGAATTTCTGCTTTTGCTGCCTTCAGGTTCTCTCTCTCTCTCTTCTGGCTACAAAGTTTGAAAAGCTTCAAGGAGCAAGGACAAGGGTGCAGCAGATTTAGAAACCCCATTCTAGCCTGGTGGCTGGCCTGTGATCTGGTTTCCTTTGTGTGACAAAACCACATCACAGTTTGTTTTCACTGTGAATCTGACAATGGTAGTTTCTGGCTCAGCTATAGATGTGTGTCAATGGTTTAAAGTGAGACACACATCTCGACAGACCATTCAAGAGTTACTGCCCAGGCCATGCAAGAGGGTTACCAAACAGGTTTAACCCACACCAGAAGCAAAACTGTGTTCTGTTGGTCTGTCTTCCTAGTCATCCCATAAGCACAGATAGTGCTCAGCTGGTTTGCAGGGTTCCTACTTATCAGAGAACCTTCCATAGAGGGCAGGAGGAAGAAGGCAGAGAGAGGCACTACCACCACAGCCATCATGGCTACCAGTGCAGTTGGACACACTGCTGGAAAAACAGCAGCTGAAGCTCTGATAGCCATTTATGTGCCATGTAACCAAAGCTAAAACTGCTGCACAGGCATTGGCTCTGTAACAATTTTCCAGTGTAGAAGGAGAGCCCGTGGACTAGCCATCACAGACAGAGCCAGAACTCTTCATTTGGAAGTCATGCACCTTAAAATAAATGATCACAGAACTCAGTCACCTGAAACTTGTTACTTTTCAAGCTCTTTAATTACAGCTGCAGTCTTAAATTAGCTTGGCAGGAATTTTGCCACCAAAAGATGTTCTTGTGCTTGTGTGCAGCAGTTTTCATTGATTTGAGACTTCTAATGGTTCTTAAAAGAACAGGTGTCAGTTAGATTACACATATAAAACTGTGAAAATTTAAGCTGGGGACACATTTAGTTTCATTTCTTATTTAAAATCACTACTACTAAAAACCCATCTCATACTCACGGTTTAAATACAAGGATCTACTAATGAAACTATTTAGTTCAAATAAGAAAAGTGTTTTTTAAAAGTGCTACTTGGTGTGATCTGGTCTTCTCTTAACTTTTGAGCAGGTGATTGAATGAATAAAGCCCAAGGCATAAAGCTCATAAACTATGCTCATCAGGGATGTCAAGACTGGAGGCAGTCTGGGCTGCAGTGATCACGCACTGGTGGAGTTTATGGTCCTAAGGGATATGAGTCAGACAAGAAGCATAGTCAGGACCCTAAACTTCAGGAAAGCAGAATTCCAGCTCTTCAAGGAGTTATGCAGTAGGACCCCCAGGGAAACAGTCCTCAGGGACAAGGGAGCAGAAGAGAGCTGTCAGATGTTTAAGGAGGCCTTCCATAGTGCACGAGAGCTCAAGATCCACAGGTGCAAGAAATCAAGCAAGGAAGGAAAGAGCCCAGCATGGCTGAGCTGAGACCTGCTGGCCAAACTAAAATGCAAAAAGGAGGTGCACAGGCAGTGGAAACAGGGACAGGTATCTTGGGAAGAGTATAGGGATGCTGCCCAGTTGTGTAAGAATGAGGTCAGGAAGGTCAAAGCATGGCTGGAGCTGAAGTTGGCAAGGGATGCAAAGAATAACAGGGAAGGCTTCTACAGGTCTGTCAGCCAGAAAGAAAGGTTAAAGAAAAGAACACATGGGAAAATGTGGGCCCTTTCCAGAAGGAAACAGGAGACCTGGCTACCCACGACATACAGAAGGCTGAGGTACTCAACAACTTTTTTGCTTCAGTCTTCACTGGCAATCCCTCTCCTCACATCTACCAAGCTGAAGAACCACAAGATGGGGACCAGAGAGACAAAGCCCCACCCACAGGAAGTGAAGACAAGGTTCATGACCACCTGAGGAACATGAACATATGTGAGTCTATGGGACCTGATGAGATACATCCCAGAGTCCTGAGGGAATTGGGTGATGTAGTTGGCAAGCCACCCTCCATATTGGAGAAGTCCTGCCACTCAGGTGAAGTCCCTGGTGACTGGAAAAAGGGCAATACTGCACCCATTTTCAAAAAGGGTAGAAAGGAGGACCCCAGGAACTACCAACAGGTCAGTCTCACCTCTGTGCCCAAGAAGATCATGGAACAGATCTTCAGGGTAGATTTAGATTAGACATTAGGAAGAAATTCTTTACAATGAGGGTGGTGAAACACTGGATCAGGCTGCCCAGAGAGGTGGTGGAGACTCCATCCCTGGAGACAAAGTCAGGCTTGATGGGGCTCTGGGCAACCTGATATAACTGAGGATATCTCTGCTTACTGCAGGGAGTTTGGACTACATGACCTTTTGAGGTCCCTTCCAACTGAAAGCATTCTATGATCTCAAGTCAACTGCAGGCTGTGCACAGGCAAATTGTAAGAACTAAGCAGGGTCTACACTAGAAAACAAGAACTTCAAGGCAGGACAGCAGAGTTCCTCGGTTCCTTTTTTGGGGCAGTGAGTCCTTCATCAGAAAGGACTGAAGAAGACCAAAAGTCCTAAGAGTAGTAGCATACATTCATAGCTCCTTAAAGCTGGGCCAGTTTGCCATCAGTTAGCTTATCCATAATCTCCTATAACTGTATTGGTTGAAGATAAATAAGAACTGTATAAGCAGTAGGAGTAACATTTGGTTCAAAAAAAGACTCTTGATCATAAAAGCTGAGCCACTGTACCTCAATATGAACCTATGGGGATGTGGTCGCTTCCAGATGATAAATCTAAGTAAAATTAAGAAGAAATGGAACATTAGTTTCATGTGTCTTTAACAGATAAGTCAGTTATTATTTGTATTTAGCTGGGTTTTTTTTGTGAAGACTGTAAAATGCTTAGAACATAAACTCAACACTTTAGGACTTAACTTACATTTTTAACTCAGTTTTTTTCAGTGTAATGGGTCCAGAGGCTCGCTAAAACCGGTGCGAGCTTATCTCCGACCTGCGGATGACCCGTAAAGCTGCCGTGCGAGGTCTGTGCCCCACACCGCGCTCTGGGGCGCTCGTTCCGCACGTCCTACGCGGCATTCGCGCCAGTCACGGGGCCGCGCTCCGCGCCCGCGGCCCCT
>NW_008612053.1:2062-26984 GCF_000691845.1 Merops nubicus | reverse complement strand
GGGCAGCCGAAGGGAAAGCCGCGGGACGGCGGCAGTGCGGGTGACGCTTCCCTTCGCCAGCCGCTCCGCGCCGCGGGTGGAACCGCAGCCGCTGCGGTCACTGCTTATCTCACCGAGCGCACTGGTGCGTGCTCAGGCTGCCCGCCGAGCCTTAGCTCGGGACGGGGAGTCCCCCACACGCTTGTTCCCATCGAAGTTACCGGGGAGCGTGTTAGCCGCCGGGTGTCAGGAGCCGCTGATGTGAGAGGCAGCCACGAGCCAGCTTCTTCTAATTCTAAGATTCCTGGCTGCTTGAGAAGAAAAGGAACAAGGTTTGTCAGGTCAGGAGAGAAGGTCTGCTTCGTTCCAGTGTGTTTTCTGCAATTCTTCCATAGTAGCAAAGCAGACAGATTTTACCAAACTCTTCAAAACGTATAGAAACTGACTCTTGACTCTTACTATCAGCTAAGAATAATAATTAAAAAAACCTTCCTGATACCAGATGCAGCCCCTGCCTGTGTAAGATGAAGTCTCTTGATGAAGGACTCCAAACTAACGGACTAGAAAGCAGCAAATAAATGTTTTACCCAAGAAACATTTTTCTGTAGCCTTTCTCCAAGTTCAGTGTAGCCAACTAGAGCACTGTGGGGTGTTACAAACTTGGCTGCAGGGGTGAAAGGCAAGCTGGAGCCTGTGCTGTGCACTTCAGGCAAGCAGAATCAGAAGAGGAGCCACCAGCCCAAGCACAAGGGCCGCCGACTTTATCTGACGGCAATTCAGCTTTGGTGCCACAGCCTCCTGGGCACTGCCCGGGCAGCCAAGGGAATGAGCTGGACCTGTGTCTCTGCAGTGGGCCATGTTCTTCCCTGGTGCTGATCCACCACATTCAGTTTTCAAACAGCACTGATTTCCTTCACTGGAAGTAACACAGTAGAGATCCAGGAAAGGTTTCAACTCTGCCAGCACTGGGAGTTTCCCCCCAGGCTCTGGAGGGGAGGCTCTGTAGTTGTGGGGACAGATGGGACTGTCCTCTCTTTGCCTTGTTGCAAATGCCATATTGCTCAGGTGGCTCAACATATCCTTCCAAGCTAAAACCAGCAACAATATCTGTTCCCTCCCAAAGATGGAGTGTTGACTAGCACTGAGATCCTGGAATAGATGTGACCATATACATGCAAGATATACTTGATATGAAATAGGTGGAGTTATTCTCCACCAGACCTGTAGGCCACCACCAGTGGCAAACTCAGCACCAAGAAGATGACTGGAATGTGTGGAGGAGCGCGGGGTGTACACAGCCGTGGCGGGCTGTCACTGCCCCTTGCCACTTCAGGAGCCTGGCACAAGCCTACCACTAAGGCTCATTTGAATAATTCCCACTTACATTCCAGATGTTGACCACATGGCCTGCCTTTGTAAGGTCTAAAAATAAGGGGAGGGGGAATGAAAAAGGGTGAAGTGTTTTTTTCTTCAGTGCCCATATTTACTTTCTACACAGATGTTTGTAGTTGTTCAGAATAAATAAGGATAAATGAGCCTGCTTTTTTTTTTGTTACAGTGCTCTATATGATTCATATTTATGGAAAGTGCACAGCACTCAGTGGAGCTAACAGGGCTAAGTGCAGACCCTTGACATATAATAAAGGGCTATGTACTGTCTTTAGGGACATGAAAATCTTAACCACATTGATCAAACCCCCAAAGAACAGCACTGCTGCTCTACTCACTCCCTTTCCTCAGGGTGGGCCGGACCCTGGCAGCCTCTCTCACAGCTCTCCACACGAGGTGTCTGTCCTTCCCTTCCCCGGGCGAGACCCTGCCTTGTGCCGGTGCTGGGGCGGCAGGAGCAGCCCCGGAGGGAGAGAGGAGGCAGAGGTGTGAGGCTGGACCCTGCTGTCCTCGCACAGCTCCTGCCCCAGGAGCCAGGCCCAGGCTGAACGTGGTGCTGCAGGAGCCTGCGCAGCACACGTGGGAGATGAGGTGGGCTTGGGTGGGTGAGTTCCCGTTGTCCCCAGGAGCTGGGACAGGCCTTTAGCACTGCTGCCAAGGACAGGCTAGCAACAGAGGCATTAAGCTCAGCTCAAATAAATACAAGAGAGTTAGTCTTTTCCCCTATGTGCTCCCTTCGTTCTGAGTTTTCTCTTTTCCTGCCTATTTCAAGCTTTTTATAAGTCAAACATGAAAAGTTTAAGTGTGGAAGGAAAATAATTTCCTTCAAGACTGCAATACTGCTGCTTAACCTGGAGAGGGTGGAATGGAATATGACAATGTCACGGAATGTAGCCTCCCAAGAAGCACTGTCTCTTCAACATGTATAGTACAGGAATCCCTGAATGATCTCTTCAGCAATGTACAAATACTGTTTGCTGTGGATCACTCTTTCACATACCAGCAGTGTCACAGGAATGCTTTGGCCTCAGGAGAACTCGCTTTCAGGGAAAATCCTTTTTCTCCTTAGCAGTGACTGAGCCAGTGGCAGCTGATAGAATTAGGGGCAGGGACCTACATAAGCACAACAGTGGAGCCGTTATCTGGCTTACTCCTGAAGTTGCTAAAGTAACATTTATGCTGAGCTGTAGCTGCTAAAGGGCAGAAAATGGATTAGGTAACTGTGCCATGATGGTGGAGAAGGGTAGAGGTGAGCACTGCCAGCTGCACCGTTTCACCCCCTACACCATGGCACGTCAGCCCTGTTACCACAGGGGAACATTTAATGGCCAGTTTGCCACTTTCATTCTTTTAGGGATCCAACACTAACAGTTAGTTCCCAAGACTACCAGCAGTATTTTCACTAAAAAAATATCTCTTTTGTTAAAAGTACAATATGTTCTTGATTGGTTAGAGAAGACTTTAAGCTCTCATCTCATTTCTCTCTGATACTTAATTAATTTGCTTTTGAAACAGAAAAGGTTAAGGAGACATCACTAAGATTTGGATTGCTCATCCTAAGTAGCCTTAGAAAAGCTAACGCCTGGGCTGCTAATGCAGCTCTTCTCAGTCCTGCTGAGTCCAGTAAATAAACTACACTCTCAGTCATCTTAACTGTGAGAGTCTTTTTTTACATAACAACGTCAACCACAACTTCTCTAAAGACACTTTAATAGGAGGAAACTACAAAACACAACAGAGACCACAACTTCTGTCAGAACATTAGGAAAGAAAGGTCATAACACTGGTGATTTTAAAAATATGTGATTCATAGACCCAAAATCTTTCCATGTAGCATAACAGGAATGTGAAGAGTGGTACTGTGTATTAAAAACAAAACAAAAGAAAAAGAGGAAAAAACTAAAAAGAAAAGGAATATGCATGCTGGTAGTTACTGCTGGTTTACATGGTGAGCAAGCTTTAGCAGGTCCCAGATGTCTCAAGTCTGAACTAAGAGCTAAAGGCAAAAGGGTTCAGAGGGTTCCCTGACATGCCCAGTGTGGTGTATTCCACTAGGAGCAGTATGGCCAAGGGTGGGCATGGGAAGACAGCCCTTTCTCTAGCACGCCAGCTGTTCTCTCCCATTTGCCACAGACACAGCCTGGAGAGATGCAGTCAGGCCTGGAAAACACTACAGTGTCAAGAGTCAGCACTGGGCTAGGTACGCAGGGACTGAACACTGGATGATGCTGAACATAGTCTTCATTCACTCACAGGGGGATGCTGCTATAATTAACATTCAGCTGTATCTAAATTAACCTATTCCAAGCTCCTCAGCCTGGGTCTGAAGTGTGTCTGACAAGAGTTTAAAAGACAAAAGTTAAGCATATTCCACAGAAAGTTTCAGGTATTCTCATTTCTCAAAAGTTCCTCTGCTAAAGTCTGACCGAGTTGTACTACTGACATTCAACATTCGGTCCTTGGGATTAGTGTTCACCTTACTCAATACAACAGCAAATATGTCTCAGAAGGGGTAGGTCAGTCTTCATCATGTAGGGTATATTGTACCTTTAGGCACAGCCTCAAACAAGGGGTTGAGCGTTAATCACACATCTTAAAGATAATCCCCAGGGCATTCATGACTCAGAGACACAGGTCTGAGTCACTATTCTTTCATTATTTCCTCTTGATCCTTTGGGGTAGAAACTTACTGCTGGTTTACACCAGCAGCAAATTACAACATCTTCCTGCTATGCTGACCTTGCTGTTTTGGCTAGTGACTCTAAAATTAGAGCCAAAATTCATTCTTCACTCTACCTACTGGAATAAGGAAGTCACTTGATGAGTGAATCCTGTTCACTCCATCACACCCAGATCTGAAGCTGTGGGGTAACTTCTCTGAGTAGCCCGATTCATTGCAATGGAGTTATCTGTTGAGTGACGCAATGCTCAGGCAGGATGGCAAAACATACTTTATAGCTTGTGATCAGAGAATGAGATGACATGAAACTCACTTCAGTGTTGTGAGAGAGAATGAAGTCCCATCATAAAGTTTGAGGAAAAGCTGGGGGGAAAACACTGAACTCTGTAGTCTGCAACTCACACTGGCCATGGGAAGAACTATCAATGATTATATTAATTGAAACTAAGCTTCTTGCTGTCCCTCTCACTTGAAACAGCTGAAATGCAGAGTAGCTCAAAATGATGTGGATTATTATTATACCTGAGATCAGAGCTCCATCACGTGCCAGTCTCTTGGTACCCAGGGCTGAGTCTTATTTAGCCAGGATTGAGAGCGAAAAGATACTTCTGTGTGTCACAGAATATCACCACTCCAGCAGATGCCACTGAATCTATTTCCTTCAAAGTAATGAAGTGAGATTGTTTTTGTGAATGTTTTCAGAGAGCTGAACCTGCAAGGTCCTGCTCACAGTTCAGGAAATAGCAGAATATAAATCTGTCCAAATCAGCCGAGCTTGTACAAAATTCAATATTTGAACGCAGCGACACCAGCAACATCTTGTTCTTTTGGTGTAATGACTGTTGATGCTGGGATTTAGGAGGATTATGCTGATTTAGGAAAAAGAGGGGAATATTAATATACAAAATTGTTAAATGTCAAATCAAATCCTTTAATAACGTGTGTGTCTGGTTGAGGATGGGAGTGCTTTCAAAACTAGCTATTCAAGAAATCCATTTGGCAAGTTCAAACAAATAGCCCAAATCAATTACACGCAGAGTATTCTTAAGGGGGCACATTTTCAGCATAGTATGTGGGGAATTAAGCCCTCTGCTGCCATTATTGTTAATGGGATTGGCACACCCAATTCCTCACACACATGGTTGTAAATTTAAAGCCAACAGATACAAATATGACTTTGAAATAATTAGAATATTTTTATATTTTCTAGTCTTTCCTGTCTAGTGTAACTAAGTTACTTTTGTGTTTGCTAAGAAATCTCAGTGTATATATTTAGGGTTCCCTGGCCTTATGCACACTCAAAGCTGAAACTGGGATGGAAGAGTGCAAGAACTATTCTTGAGATCTATGTGGAGAGCTTCAGAAATAAATTCAGGCTAGAAAACCAGAACTGGACTTTGTAGGTATTGTTGAATATCAGCAACTACTCTTAAGCATTTCTTGCATAACAAAAATAAGTCCCTCTGAATTTTCATGTGAAAAAAATCAATGAAAACAAAAAGCTAACAATTCCAGGGTAACAATTAGTGTGAAGCTGCTAGATAAGCCTTAAGTTTCTGAATCAGAAGGATTAGAAGCCAGTTATCTCATGTCCCAAGTAACTGTCCCAGCTACCACCTTACTGACTATTTTGAAATGGGTTGAAGGAACAGTTTCTCTTACTCTTTGTCATTCCCTGATTTTGATCCAAAATTCCTTCTAAATAGCAGAATGTTGAATAAAATTCAAAGTCTGTTTTTATAAACTGGTATTTTTCTTTGGACAAATAATGAGACAGTTGCAGTTAGTACTAGTTGTTGCTTTTTTCAAGCACCCATGTCATAGTCTGAGTCAAGACCCCCTGAAATCTTTCCACTGAGTGTAGATCACTCCATGGTGTGCCCTTTTCTACAGGTTCTACTGCACAGTTCAAACTGCTGTCCATAGATGTATCTAGATATCTTTATCATAGTAATGCATGAGCAAAATTAAGAGTGGGGCTCTAGAAATTTAGTTCCATTTTTTAGATTAAGCCGATTTGGAATGCTCTTATCTGCCCTACTGTGATTACTTATAAGAAAATGGATCAAATTCTCATGACTGGAATCATTTGATGACTTTCTGCAACACATCCACCAAAGCAGTACTGCCTAACACTTCCAGTTGACACTGGAAGTTGGTCCAGCTGCAGTTCTTTGTACTAATACCTGTATGTTTCTCTAGAGTTTTTCACTGTAGGTTACTGTTGCTCAAGGGATAGAAATGGATTGTCTGTTAGTATCTAGAGGTTAGAGCCAGCTTCACAGCTAAGTTCTCTACACAGAAAGGTCACCACAAGTGCTCTGTGAACTTGGCAGAAGAGCCCTTCCAATTCCAACAAGCAGGTTTTGTTCCTTATATTCTGGCTGGCTCTTCCATGCTGAGCTCCCATGGATTTAGTTTACAGCTTATTTCAGCCTCCTAATTGCTCCTGTGTAGTCCAGTGGAGAGAGTATGAACAGAATGTTGGAAAACATAAGTGCTATTTCTGGCTTTATGGTTTACTTGCTCTGTGCTGCTATATTCCTCACTCCCTCTTTGTCTGCCTTAGGTGAGGTCTTTAACAAAGATTCCTAATTTTTTGTAGCCAAGTGGGGGACATTTCTCCTGATTTTCACCAGTATTAACCAGTGCCTAGTCCTCACCTTGACAAAAAATGTTTTAGGTAGACAGGAATCACTGAAACAACATATACTATATTGAAGACATCTTTTGAAGCTCATAGTGATGGAAGGGAAGGCTAGGAAAGGGAAGGGGCTGAGCTATCTTGGATATGGATCCAGAAGCACATCCAGAAATTACTTAAATTCCATGAATCCTTGTACTTTGCTTTTGACTCAGATTGTTTAAGAACAGGGTGTAAAACTAAGGACTGGTTCCACCACTGGTGTAAATTGGCATATATCCACTTACTTCAATCTGAAATGTGCTCTTTAAAGGTCACAATACCTGGAGAGTGTAAATAATTAGGTCTGCAGGTCAACAAAACCTGCCAACTTGAATTAGCTGTTGGGCTACTTGAGTTTAAGCCAAACATTGACTACTCATTGGAGAATGCTCTTCACAGTTACTGAGACATCAATGCTATGGTAAATAGCAATGCAAATGGTAAATATTTCCTCTGCAAAGTCCTATCTGATGGTCACTCTTTACACTTTCCCAAGGAGCAAATGTTAAATCCTTTCATGAAGATTCTCCGTTTACCAGGTTTTAGACTGCATTTACGCCAGTGAAATCCAGGAGGAGGAGTGATGGAAGGTTCTTTGTGGAGTTCTGCAATGAGTGATTGTAAAAGCCCCTGGCAATTCAGAGCAGAGCATAATTTTCATCAAGTAGCTAAACCTATTACATGATCAATCAGGTTTTTTACTTTTAAATCAGATTTTTCCTTAAGATATTCAACTGGCATTTCATTTGCCTGGTAGAACATTCATCCTAAGCAATTTCCATAACAATTGTCTTGCAGAGCATGGTATGAATAAATTAAAGACAATGTGTAATGAAGTGGATTAGAGTGTAATCATTGTGAGATAGATATATTTCAAGCAGTATAAGAAAATAATTTATATACTGCCCTAGAAATAAAGATCCTGTCTGGTAACCTGGGATTTTAAGGCTAAATTTTTAAAAGGGGAAAGAAAATGTGGGTGAGAGATATAATTAAAATGTGGGTGAGAGATATATATAAATATACACACACAGACACAGACACAGACACACACATATATACATATATATATAATAACCACTTACAGTAACCACACTGCTAGTTACTGTAGATGGCTACTTTGCCCAGCATTAACCATTTACTGGGAATCTTGTTGATGGTTAGGAAGAGATTGCTGCATTGTCCACATGCAAATAGCCACTTCCCTATGAAGAGGCCTAGAATCTGTGCTGAAAATAATGCAGTGGGTAGATCCCAGAGTGTACCCTCAGTCTACATGAAGTCTTGCAATACATGAATCTCTGTTCTGTACCAGCATCGATTCCGGGGGCCAGGGAACACCTATAGATTATACCAACATTTTTGGATTAACTTCTGTTTTCTAAAAATGTCTCAGCAGCCATCCTTGGTCTAACCCTACAGTATTAACCAGCATCACTTCACATGTCTGTTGACTCTCATTAGTCTTTACATCATACTTCTGATTAGACTTTTCTGAACTATCAGAACTCTCTCTGGGAGAAAAAATAAAACAACAAATAGCATTATCAGATGAGTTGTGTGAGGCTTGGCTAATTCTGGTCAAGCAGCACAGGCATTATTTGTACACTGCAGTTAATTTATCTTCGTATAACTGTGGCATCATTTCATTCTGTCCAGAGCCCTTTTTGCCTCCTGATGATAATTTATGTCTATTGCAGCATTGTGAAGTGTTTGAAGAAATGATGTAGCAGACTCAGAATTATAATGTCTTTTTAGAAAAACAAACTCTATGACAGTTTGTAAATATTTATTGACCTCTGTTTGCCATCCTGTCCTGAAAAACATGTCCAAACTTTGTAACCACAGTAGTGAGGGTTATATTTTTGAATGTAAGACTTGGAAGTGACTATTCTAACGTCTTCATGCAAATGCCAAAGCCAAGCCTAAGCCTTTCTGTATAAACACTAAGTATTAAGAGGGCTGGCAACCCTGCTAATAGAAAGTACGTGGTGAAGAGAGGGACTATTTTACAAAAATGTAACAGACACATAAATGAAATATGCTAAAGACTGTCACAGTTAAAAGTTTATTTGAAAGAACTGTTTAAAGGGTTGGGGTTAAACTCTAGCTACTGAAAATTTAAGTTTAACTGATAGTGCTACATGGGATTCTATCAGCTGAGGGATGTGTCCACTGTCTAAAAATAGGAAGAGAAAGACTGGAACAGCTGTCACAGGGAATTTTGCTTTCTAGAAATGCTCTATTGTGACAGTCATCGCAAAGATAAGATTCCTTCCAGATGAATAAAAGAGATGGAATTTCTGTGAGATAGAAAATGTCAAAGACCAAGTGATACTTAAGATTATGGTTTCAAAAATCATACTGAGGAAAGCTCAAGTCTGTACCTTTAAAAGCTGGTATAATTTAATGGTTTCGCTATTGGCAAGATTTCTGAAGATATCACATTATTGGCTCGGAATTGTATTACTGCCATGAGAGTTGATGGGACTTCCCAGTTGTCAGGACTGGGAAGGAGTCACTGGGAAATATACTGGACATTACAAGCTTTTGGAAATGGAGCTATTCCTATAATTACTTCAGGTCATGTTGTCATAAATGGCCTAGTAATTGCCATGAGTTGCTCTGAATGCATAAAAAATGTTATTCTCAAGGCATATCAGGTAAGGGCTAACAAGGGAGTCTTATTTATTTACTGCATTCCTACAGTATGCTTTAATTAGTGATATACTGATTTCTAGTTTCTAGTGACTTGACTTCAAGTCTCTGTCATGTTTACCTCCCCTGTCTCACTGCTTCTGCTGGGTCTTGACTTTCATAGGCAACAAACGACTTCAGCACATTCTTGACTTTAAGAAGATGACTCTCCTCTTAAAGACAGCAAGATTATTTACATCCTCGAAGTTATTCAGGTTGTAAAGTTTTCAGCCCTCTCCAAATGACAGGCTACTTTTTGTTTCCATGAGAGCCACGTGCAAAGCTCCCAGCCTGGTGCTCCTGTTGCTATTAGTACCAGTAGAGCACCATGTATGTCAGCAGCAAAAATAACAGAACCATGCCAGCCACTGACACTCCAGGGGAAAATTCTTCCTTGGAAGCTTGCTTGGTGGCATGTGATGAAAAAGTCACACCATGTGCAACCACTATCACAGGATTGGCTAGCCTGCTCTCCAGGGTAAAATAGGTCAAGACTGAGATGCCCTGGCAGAGCCATGCAGGGACATTTGCATGCTGCCTACCCCACTGCATCTACTCCAGCCAGTGTCATTAATCACTCACTTTCACGAGCAGTAAATTCATCCATAAAATTTAATTAGAAAGAAATCTGTAAATGTATTTCTTAAATAAGGCATAGAATACAAATTCCCATTAAAGGAGTGACATAAACATCCACTTGGAGCTTTACTGCGCAGCCGAGGAGGGCTCCTTTATTGTTATTCTGTAGTTAGGTTTAAAATACTATCAAAAATAGGCATCAGGAAGCATTGTTTTGAAGGGCTAAATTATACACCCTCTGAAAGTGATCTGCCATCTCAGTACTCAAAATTAAACCTGCTATTAGGCAGACTGAATAGTAGGCACAAGATAACTTTGTATCAGTAGAGACATCCCATATATTTGCCTAGAAGTGAACGCTCCAAGTTGACTAAGCCTTTTCCTTCTGTGTTAAATAGTAATTACATTTCTAGAAGAATTCATCCCAAAATATTAAGTATTTTAGCCAGCATTTCCCAAAGCAGAGGGAGCAGTTGCTAATCTAGAAATACTGCTGTACCCAGAGAGGGGAACGTGGCAAGAGTCCCTGCACATTGACACCGACCAAGCCTCTTCCCCAAGCTGCTCGTTTGGGCTTGGAGTGGGTAACAGAGTGCTGGTGTAACAGGGATGAAGCCATGCATGCCAAGAGACCTTTTTGGCCAACTTGCTCCCCCCTTGCCAATCACTGAACTTTGTATTGCTTGTCTGTAGTGCTCAAGACATTTGCAAAATATATATTTTTTTCATAGATGTTATAAACAAATTGACCTTTCTTACCCATCCAATAGTCCAGGCTTGTCCTTGTATCCGACTGCCTACTTAAAACATCTGAGATTGCTTTTTGTTACGCATGGATATGCTTTTAGACGTGTCCACTTCCAGAAGTTCTGGGTGGAAAAGCAGTGAGGGGGTTTTGCAAGATGTTGGTCCACTTAGTAGATGGAACTGCTAAGAAAAATCACCTCCTATTTTTCTGGAAAATCAGTGTTACATAAGCGCTTCTGTAACTTTTTCTGTTTCATAAGTAACCTGGCAAGTTGAGTAATTCACATTCTGGGTATCATTCTAAAGAAATATTTCTAATAATCCTCTCTGTGTACAAAGCAGTATTGCCTCATCCTGGTCTGGCATTTAATCTACTAGTTACTATTTTCAGAAAGGCTATTTCCAAATCCAAATAAAAACAACAAGCTCACACTTACATAGTGCCTTTCATCCTAGAAGATTCCAAAGAGCCCTGCAGAATTAAAACAAAACAGACATGTTGGACACAGGGTGGCTTCTTTCATCACTGAAATGCAGCCAGCTCTGGGGTGAAGCATGGTTAGTAGCAACAGCTCAGAGCAGTTTACAGGAGTGGTACGGAGCGCCTGATTCTCTTCTTCCATATCGTATTGCAGTGACTTGGAATTCTGTGGTGGTTTTTGTGATTTACATATGAAGTTAAACATGCTAGGCTGAAGCTTGGTCAGGAATGGAGGGAAAATTCGGGCACCTCCATGCCAAGGATCCACTCCCTTTGCCACCCAGCAAGTCAGAGATGTGACTGCTCAAACACTGACAAGGGTGGAAGAGAGGAAAAGCAGCAGAGACTTGACAGGCTCCTAAGAAAAATGGATGATATGTAGATATCATCCCCATAAAAGTCACACATAAATTAAAGTTCACCCAGCCTGCATTCTCTTTTTCACAGACCTCTGTCTGCTCAAAAATCTGAAGGCCATCCTGGCCAGCAAAGAACTGGGAAAGGTCTGTTGAAGTCCAGAATCAATATAACAACTGCATGTCCACATCTTCAGCTGAATCAGAAGTCTCCAGGATAGTCCTTGAAAGCATTCCAGTGGGGGCAAACTGCACTATGACTGGAGCTGTGTGGGAGTGTTTGGGAGGCAGCCACCCTCGATTCCTCCCTGGCAGGTGTAATGCCATTATTCACCCTCAGCCCCTGCACTGCCAGCTGACAGCAGCAGGAGCCCCAGCTCGGGAGAAGCTGTCTAGAGCCAGGAGGGACAGAGCTGTTTTCTCTCTGCCCTGCACACACACACTCTTACCAGCTTCATATGGAAGTATTTTGTGAACTTTTTTCCATGCTATTTTTCTGCTGCCTCCGAGTGTCACAGCATAACTCAGTCAGGCTGTACCAGGATCCAGAGCTGGCCATATTATAATCTCATTTACAGATATGAAGCCATAATTAGTGAACTCTGAATAACCATTCTGTATTATGATGTCTAATGCTTGTCTTGGCTAATGCAAATACAGGGGAAAGGGTATAATCTTATTTATATGTATCAATGAACTGAATATATGTCTTCACAAAAACCCTGCAGTACTTTTGCCTGCACAATTTAATCTGTGGCACCAAAATTGCACATTAACTGCTTATACTAAGTTGTGCTTTGATTAAAAAAAAAAAAAGGAAGGGGGAAAAAAGCACCAACGTTGTTAACCCTCTTACCAGGCTAATACTTCATTGAAAATCCCCTTGGTTGTAATGGATTTTTCTTTTTATACATACTTTATACAACACTGTATTAAAGTGGCTTTTTATAAACACAACACGAGGTTAATAGCTGTAGCCTCAGTTAGGGGCTTTTTGTACCCTAAATCTCTACCAAGACTGTTATATAAAAGCTACCATTCTAAATATAAAAACCAAAGCAATCAGGGAAATGTTACATTATCACTTACCATATTAGGCTACTAATGATGGCAAAGCAGGGCATGCTATTGTGGCTGAAATAAAACTCCTTACAAAAAGAATCCATCTTCACCTGGTCAGAACTACTTTGCCACAGTTCCCAGCCTGAGTTCAGGAAATCCTGGAAGGCTGTCTTTAAATATATGCTTGTTGCATCAACAGGGCTTAGAGGTTATGCATTTACAAAATTTCACTGACTAAATGGGATTTTAGTACGTGCACGTGTGTTTTCTTGAACTGGATACCCACGTTCACACAGACACCAGACACAAAGACATACACTGGTTTGAGTATGAAGAAGTTCAGCATTCCCAGCTGTGTCTGCTGTTCTGGCAATGCCTACAGTGCTGTCTGCACCATACCATTTCCAACCAAGGAAGCAAAGAGACATCAGTGTTTTCACACATTTTTGGGCCAGAAGAGTTTTAAAAATCTTATCTGCTTTAAAACACAGTCCAGATAAATGAAAAGTCATTAGCAGCAGCTTGTAGAAGCTTCGAGGATGTTTTACTGTTTCTGCTGTAAAACTTCTGGTGCATCCTTCAAAAGAAGCTGCTCACACCCACCTCATTGTATGGAAATGTGCTTGGGCACAGTCTTGTCAGGCACTTAGAGTAAATGGAAGGGGGGAAAAAAGTCTCATTAATCTAGAACTATAAAATCAAGCATTATAAATTAGTCCATCTTGATTAGCTACTGCACTCCATTGCTCAGAATGATTACATTTGCCCCAGGGCTTGGCCTTCAGGAACTGCAAAGGAGCAGCCAGTGGCTCCTCTTCTCTCTCGCTTGGATGATCTTTCACTGATCTAGAGGATCCCTCACAGGGTGGAGTGAGCTGTTTGGGAAGAGGATGTTTTGCTGTCCTCTGAACAGGTACTGCTTTGCAGGACAGGGATTGGCAACGGGGACCCTGCAACTGCAGAGATGCTTGTGCAGCCACGGGCATATGCCAGCCTGGGTGCTGGTAATGGCAGGAGGGACCATGACGGTTCCCACTCCCTGCTGGTAGACACCACTCTGTCACTAGGGCAGTGCACACTTGGCTGTTCAAGGCTATTTCTACTGTGAAAATGTTTGTTAGCACATCACACAGTATCCCCCAGGCAAAAGCCAAGGGTTTCTAAGCTCTCAGTAGAGCTTTCAGAGGTGTGCAAGCATACCAGTATTTTACTGCCTGTGGCTGAAAATTTATTGCTCACTGTGCTGGTTTTGTTTGGGTCACACATTAGATTTTACTGACTTGAAGCAAAATTTTGCGTGGCTGCGTAGGATCACATATTGTAACATATGCTCCAAACTTTCAGACATAAATGGTGTCCTAGTTACTTTTGAATAAACCAGATATGATTTCAATCCTTATGTATGATGTAATCTTTAGCACTTCTGGACTGGCACCTCACTCAGAGCACTTGTAAATAAAGACTACTGTAGTATACAAGTTTGTCTGAGTTTTGGAGACTGTGAAGAGTTCTGGTTTGTGTTGTTGGTATCTGTCACAAGCTACTTCATCATCTCACTTCAGCATACTGAAGTGGCTGTTTCCACACTAGAATGAGATGTTGGCTCAATGGAAGCAGCTTCTATTCTGGTTTCTATTCCTTGCTTTGTGACTAACAATGGCCTTTGAAATTTTCATGAGTTCTCTGCAAACACCTAGGAATATGTCTGCTTTATAATGATAGAATGATAAGTCATTTGCAAAGTATTTCAAAACTCCTATACAACTTCATTGGCCAAATACAGAAACCACAAAACCAACGATTTTTGGAGCCGTTTCATTTCCCTAATAATTGATTTTGCAACTCTCCCAGTCAACAGGCAAAACCCATCAAGGACACTGCATTTAATAGATGTCCTTTAATTGTATCAGTTAGAGATAATTAGGATTAGTGATCAAGCAGTCCCACCAAAGACTGAAGTCCTGTTTGACCAGGCACTCTATAAAAACACAGTACCAGGCCTGCACATTTCATACTATCATATGAAAGGTGAGTTGCCCGGGGAAGCTTGTGGCAGAGATTAAAATTTGACTGAGCTCTCTTTGAAGCCCAGACCACTCTCCGGAGAGAAGACCATGTGCCTTCCCAGTTAATGCCCAGTCTGACAGCACAGGCCTATCTGCAGGGAGGTCTGAGTGTCATCTCCTAACTGTTCTGGGAACTGAAAGGCCACAGCTGGTCCTTTTCTCACTTCATGGGACATCAGAAATATTTTCAGTGTTTGTGGATCTTTCCACAGGCTGAGATATTCTATCTAGACAGCTTCTATTCTAGGAGAAAATACTCCAGGCATTTTCTTAATATTTTTAACATTGCTCACTCATTTTTTTTTTCCCCCCTTCAATTCCTCTCTGTCATAAGAATAAAAAAAATTCCATTTGAAATGGAACGTTTTCTTTAATCCTATAAAGAACGGGTATAATTGATTCAACTATAAAATTTATAGGCATGGAATCAATGCTTATTATAGTCAGAACATGCCAGGTCACTTCTTTGTGGCTGGTTTAAAGCTGTTCCGTTAAGTAGAATGTTAAATGAAACTGCTTTAGTCTAAACATGAAAAGGTTAGATTGTATTACATCTGCACAACTCTGCGTGACTGTTAGTATCTGATTTCAGGGTTTCACACAGAAGACCCTCCATTGTTTTCTTTGTACCTTCTCTCTGGGGTAAAACTAACTTCTGACAGTCACAGTAAATAGCTGCTATAATGTAGATATTAATTTAATCTGCAGCTGTATTAGTCCTTAAATAGTTCAGACTTTGCCTTTATGTTTTGATGGTCAGGAAAACACTGAAAAATTGAGTATGAATGGAGCTTAATCATGGCAATGATGGCAAATCTTTTCAGTCTCTCTTAATTTTTCTGTTCTCAGACGTCTCCCTTCAGGGCTAATTGAAAAGGTGCAAGTGTTATGCAGACACAGTCCCTCCTGTAACTACAGCTCTGCTCTTCTGACTATTAAACATTTCTACACATTTAAAGTTTGCAATTAAGCTATTAAACTTTTCAGCAGATGTTCTTTCTAAGCAGCAAAGTGTTTATAACTTTTCTGTTGGCGTAGAAGAATGCAATCACATAAATCTAATGGTGGAACTTTTAGTAGGTGTATTTATTAGAGCTGGACCCAGTCTACCCGACTGGAGAACCTTGGATTGAGCAGATTCCCATTTTCTTACTGTTTTGTTATTTCATCTTTGGGGTGTGCCTGGTGTAGGTGCAATACTTCTGAACCCAACCCGTGTGGTGAGGCTGGGATCCCACGGCGTGACCGTGCTCTGTGTCTTTAGGTTTCAGTTCCTGGGCCAAAGTTTGCCCTTGGTTGAACAGGTGTAATTCCTGCCCAACCAAGCAGGAATTCCACAGCTTTAAATAAAAACAGCTCTTGGCCCATTATCCACTTACATGCACTGTGCCCAGGGGCCAAGATACACAGAATTGACAAGTGATTGGGGGTTCCTCAGGAGCCTGAAGCTTTACTACCGAGGGCTTGAATAAAGCAGCATTTCAGACAGCAGGGAGCACATGCCAGTTTCATTTGTCTGAATTTCATCACTCAGAAGAAAGGCCCTTAAAATCACCAGTCACTTTCCAAAAAACACCAGCCCCCCCCCCAGTTTATAAATCCTAGCAGTGTCAAAGCCTAAATAAATATATACATCGGCTGCCAGGATCCTGGATGTCAGTTTTCAAGGCATATATTGCCCCAGACTAGTCTGTAAATAATTTTTATTTTTATTCAGGACTTTAAAACCACATCACTTGTGGGCTGGACTCGTGGTTCTTCATTTGCATATGCTACGTTTTGACCTAAATTGAGTTAAATGCAGAGGGAGAAGAAACGAGGGTCAAATTTCATTAACAAAATAAAGCAGCTCGTGTGAAATCGGCCTCTAGTGATGGAAAAATATGCAACAGAACTGAGCCCTTCACTGGTTACTTAACTAAAACAAGTTCTCCTTAATGACAAACACTCCCATCTTCAACTGCATCACAGACACTAACAGAAAAACTTGGCATCTCTCATTGTATGGGAATATGAGGCAGAACTGGTGAGGACTTTTTCCTGCCATCCCCTTGCCAACTGTACATTCCATCTGACTGAGAATTACTGATAATTTTTGGCAACTTCATGGCTACAGAAGACTCTTCTGTACAACTATTTATTTATCCAGGACTTCAGGAATTTATTTTTAACAGAACTTTTAAAAATGCTGTAAACACAAAATATGCCAATTGTATTAACAAAAGGATTCCTACACCAAGCTTACTTGTATTTTTTTTCCAAGCATACTCTGGGGGCAAGCTCCTCAGTTGGTGTAAGCTGGTAGAGCTGCTCTCACTTTGGTGGACGCCCGCCAAATTTACAACAGTTGAGGATCTTTCCCAGTAAAGCAAAATGCTTATAAAAATCTGAACAAAAAGGAGTATTTAGACATATACATATATATTCCTTCTTTAGCAGTAATACCCGGAAACCTTTAACAGCCATGTCTCTGCAGCTACAAAAGGGACCTAATTTGGTTGGCCTTAACCAACTGAAGGGAGAAAACAGGTCAAGGACATTATTCCCATTTTACAGAAGAAAAACTGACAGACAGGTAGTCGATACGTGGCCACGAGAATGGCCTTTAGGATCTCCTGTCTCCTGACGATGTGGAGCCTTGTGGGTAGCCTAGAGACTATCTGTGGGCAACTGGTGTGACCATGCCTTCTGAAGCATGACCATCCGCTGGGCATTTTGGACACCAGGGGCCTTGGGTGATCAAGAGGACAGGCTTCAGCCATCCAGAGGCTTCCCTTCAAGGAAAGCCTCCTGCACCGTGTGCAAGCCTGGCTGGGGCACCCTCAGCAGGGCTGTGCTGCCCAATCACCCACCATCAGCCTTGGGAGCATGGTGGGCAGCAGAAAAGGGGACTCGGGTGTGAATGGGAAGGGGGAAGGGAAGGGAGTGAGGGAAGGAGAGATGCCCAGCTGAGCTGAGCACAGGCAGGCAGCAGGGTTTCTCTGAGGAGGGGACAGCAATGACAGGGAGCTGAGCTTGCCTGTTGTAGCATTAAACCACCACTTCATTAACTGCCTTTTATTTTCTACCAAACCAGACAGAACTGACTCCAGCAGAGCCCTGGGCCACCTCTATCAGGGCATGTAGACATATGCAATTAGATTATGCAGCTTGTCAAAAACCTCTGACAAAGCTTAGAACTGAGCTTTGGCCTCCTATTTCCCCATCCAGAGCACAGCCTACTATTCCCTAAATGTCCTGGAAAATCTCAGGACTAGATTAGAAACTATTACTTTCACCACAAAAAATTCAACGGCAACTTTTTGGTTTTCATGGACAGAAAGCTGAAATGTTTTAGTTTTGAACGACGTTCTTCCCCTCCGCTTTTGGGTACTGAAAACCAAAGAATTTTTACAAGCAAACCTGATTTCCCCCCCCCGTTTTTAGCAGAAAGTTTGCTACCCAATGAGAGCCTCACAATTTCTTTTCAGAATCTGAACCTGAACATTTTCAGACACGTTACTAAAAGAAATTAAGCCATTTTTTGGACAAGATCAAACTTCCATTAAAAATCACAGTAAAAGGGGTAATTTTCTATGTTTTCTTCCTCTTCATCAAAATTGTGAGTGGTGGGAAGGAAGGAAGCAAGGGGCTGTGTCTCAGCAGCACCCCACAAGGACTAGCTCCTGGAGGCAGTTACGTAGACTGAGTAGTTCACAGCCCTTCCCAGTGCCCTCCTCAGAGCAAGCAGGGAGCAGAAAGTGCTTTTGATCCACACCTGCACTGACTGCCTGGCACAGGAGGGCTTCACCAGCCATGGCTCCTCTCCCTCAGCACCATCCCACCACCTTGTCTCCAAAGGGACTGTGCACCCACGTCCAGACAGAGAGTCTGCTCCAGGCAGGATTGCTGGCCCTTACTCCCTGCATCTCAGAAGGGTTAGGCTGTCTGTTCAGTGGGAAATTTGTGCTCATTTAATTTTCATGGACTCCTGGACTGCTTTTGCTATGTTGTTATAAAACCTGTGTGAAAATTTTGACCATAATTTAGAGCAAATGAGTTAGGTGGTAAACAGGCTGTTAATTGTGCTCTGCCTCTCCAAACACTCCACTGGAACTGCGGACACTAAACTCCTAACTTAGGAATCTAACTTGTGTACCTGACATAACTGAAGCTGGGCACTGTAGCTGGCTTTAGATTAAATCTTCTGTGCTTTCAAGTTAGTCAGCATCACCTTTGCCTCAAATTAAGAGTATATGCACAGACTATGAGCACAGCTCTGCACAGTAACGCATGAGCTGTGGCTCCACGGGCAGATGCCTTAGTCCTGAGCAGCATGGAGGCTGGTTCACAAGTGGCTGGGTAGCTCTGAAGCAGGAAAAGCATTATTTGACAAAAAAAGAGAAAATTTCTGCTTCAAAAGATTTAATTATTTGAAAAGGTAAAATAAAATGTCCATAAAGTAACCCAAAGAAGTTAAATGTTCCCTTTGAGGGAAATTATCTCTTTTTAAAATTATCCCTTTTTCTAATAAACTAGTAATTTATGTAATCCATATAAAACCACTAACACTCATTCTTCTATTTTTAAATAACATTGGAGAGCTTTCCCAAGGCTTATTTTATTTTTATGAGAAGGATTAAAAATCACGATGGGCCAGATCCTTCCACACTTGTATCTGCTGACAGGTCCCACACTCCTGCCACGGGGCAGTGACTGGCAGCTGGGGACGTGTCACTGCAGTGGAGTAACTCCAGGCTGACAGGCTCACTGCTCCGAGTGCAACGCCACCGGATTTGGAGCTTGCTGAACAAGTCATAAATCAGGCCATCTTTATGTTTCTAGACAAACATTTCAAGAAAAATAAGGATAAATGATCTCTATATGGAGCTATTTGTTCTATCCAGTCTCTTATCCAGCTTAATATTTTTATTGCTTCACAATGAGCCTGCATACTGTAATTTGTCTAGACTGCATAGGAGGAAGATTTGCTCTTTCAAAGCAAGTCAAGGCTGCATCCCTGTTTTTAACCCAGAAGAGGATCACAAAAAGAAGCTACAGATGTGTGACTATGGTTCCTGGGGCTCGCTCCTCCAGGGATGCTGCTGTGCTCCAAGCTGTATCTACAACATGCAGAAAGTATCACCTACCCTTAAGTAACTGTACGTCCGTGACTTAACAGTGCTTTAGTTTTGGATCCAGTTGAGTGCCAAAGTGCAGCAAGACTGAGTGAATGATCTGTGCTAGAAATGACACAGTATCTCAGATGGCACTGCAGACACAAGCCGAGGGGGGGACATGCTGTCTGCCCCGCTCAGACAAGTGGGGTCTGAAGCCTCCTCAGGTAAGAAAATCCCATCCGCTCTCCTTAGTTCTCTCTGAAATAATTCAGATGTTTTAGCCCTTCCAGACAAAACCTGGAGCTTTAAATTAAAATGTCATCTGTTAGTAAAGAAACTGATGTATGTTTTTCATTCCTGAGAAAGGACTCACTTATGCTTATAACTATAAGTTGCTAGTGATTAAGCAACTGGTATATTTTCACACTCATTAAAAGAAACACGGTGTGTTCGCCTTTCTAAGAAAAGGCATCTTGTTTGTAATACTGTAATACATTGGGAACACCTTCTAATTGGCTTCTAGTGCCCCTTGCCAAAATTCAGACACAAGTTTGTTTATTTACACAAGGAAAAAAATAAAACATTGTATAATTAGTCAAGTAATGGACTCCTAAATTCAGCAACTCAGAGGTATGCAAAACTGACAAAGTTTTTAAGATTCCATTTTGGTTTATGAAACATCTCAATAGGTAGCCCAGACTGCATCATGGCTATTGTAGCAATGTGCTGCTCAATGTGGTGTTTGTGTTGAGATGGAAAACTTTGACATGTTTGATTTTTATGCAAGTCAATTAACTTGTTTTTTAAAACTGTAAGGGCATGCTTTGCAAATAAGATTACTTACTATAAATTATGAGAACATAGGGCTCCATTCAGACAAAAATGTTACACGCCCCTTACACATGCATAAGTCTTCAGAATATAGTTCTGCACCCTGACAACCTATTCAGCTAGGGGTAGGAGCTTATTTTGGTCTATTCCATAGGGGCTTTCCTAAAAAGATATGAACAAAAGGGGATAGAGACTTAATTAGAATGTCTCTCTACACCCCACCTTCCTTTGCACCACCCAGGCAATTCCAACAGGCCAAAACCTCTCCTTATGTGGTGAAGGAAGAATTTCTTTTTTCAGTTAAGTCAGCCCACAGCAGAATTAGCAATGGTATGTCCCCCTAACCACAGCACAGACAGACATTTGGCCATTCCCACCTGTGAGTTCTGCTCTCAGCACTCACACCTAAGCACGGGCTGTTGACTGCAGCCACGTCCATCTGTTAACATAACGTTCCTTGTGCTTGGCCCCAGCTCAGATGGGACCCTTACACCCAGGCACCAGGGTGAAGCTGTCCCTGGAAGAAATGACACTGAAAACCAGAAATGACCCACTCCTAGCATGGATGAAGATGGCAGGGGTATGGCAGTCAGCACGGGTCACTCTCATTTACTGCAATAGGCAGCTGGTCAAGACTTCGTGCTTCCAAAATGCAGATTCTTCAATGGGTGCACGAGAAACTCAGGATGTCTATTTGGCATCCAGAATACAACAAAAAGAACTGCAGATATGTACTTGGGGCTTGGAGGCAACCACAGTGCCAATACACACACAAAGCAAATCCAGTGACAAGTATGAGTCACAGAAAGAAAAACTGCAGAATTTTGTCCAGGTCCTTTCCACTTTTACACATGTGGGGAATCTTCACCTAAGCAAATCATCCCATTGATTACATATGTGAGCAAGAATTACTTGCATGAAGAAAGGTTACTGGATCTGGTCCCTGCTCTCTGCACATCATGATATAAAGCCAAGTCTTACTAAGTCCAAGAGCTGTTCTATTAGTTCTGAGTATTAGGTTAAGGCACAGGAGACCACACAGCACAGCACTTCATCTTCCTTGCCAGCTCCAGTCTAGGTAATGAAGTCATTCTTGTTTGGGTTTGATGTTAGATTGTTGGTTCTAACCTAAATTCTGCAGCACAGGTAGTCCATATTGCAGATAACTCATTTCCTTGAAGAGCCTTCTACCTAGACAAAAAGGTTAAAAACGGAGAGAAGGATGAGGAGATTAAGGGACAGATGGCTTTCCTTGTCCCCTGGCCACATTCTGGACAATGTCTCCCACAGACTGTTTGCTGTTAGGGCTAACTTTCAGCTTGGAGTGGCAGACTCACACTCGTAGAAACGGTTACACACGTTCACAGGACACACATATGCACACACACACTCAGGAAAGGAGTTTCAGTCAACAGACCTTCCAAAGCTAGATTCCCATAACTGTGTGCAGAATAACCTAAGATGCTCCTCTGATTAGAAATCAGCCATGGTGTTTGCCAGAGCTGACCTGCCACGTAAGGAAAGATACCTCCCATTCATCAGGAGAACCAGTGTGACTACGTGCCTCTGAGCAGCCTTACAATGCCGGGTCAACTGTTGTTACTGGCAAGACACTGCTGCAGAAAGCCTGCAACAGAATCAGGGACTCATCACTACCAGTTTGTGTTGCTATGGACACCATTGAAGAAAAGCAAAATCATTTGAGAAGGAAATAAAAGATTCTTTTCCACCAATAGTGACAGACACTCTAATAGGTTAGTGATCCTGGTGGAATGCTAATCAACAGCACATAGAAAGACTTGGAAGTCAGGCAACATTTAATATTCCTGGTAAAGCACTACAGTAGTAAATTCATGTAAAACATGGCCATGCACACAAGATTTATACTAATGCTTAGTACTCAAAAGGCAGGCATCACGTGTCACTGCCACAGACAGCTCAGATAATACTTCTGTCTTACAACTCTTTCCTCTCAAGGATCTCAGCTACAAGCTGTGTTCACCTGAGGAGTCATCTATGCAGTAAACCAAACCAAATACTTAAATAGAGCTGAATTCCTTGCTTGCATAAAACTGAATAGCTCGCCTGACACCAGCAAAACTATGCTGATTTACTGCAGCTATGGATCTGGCATCTGATTTGAGCTGTGAGACAATCTAATTTTTCCATTCCTTGCAGCTCTGGTGAATAATTTAAATATATGCAGAGAGCTCACCAAAAATAATACATTTTCAGAATTTTTGGTGAGCTGAGAAGTAAGAAATACTGGCTCAGAATCACATAAAATGCTCTGTTCAATCCTAAAGAGTTTAATTTTGAATGAGATGGGATTTCGGCTTACATAGGTTAAAAAGGAATGGATTTTTGTAACAGAATTGAATGAGGACTTTCAAAACAAAAATTGAAAAAAAAAAGATTAAAATCCATAGGTATTACTCTGGAAACATCACAACAAAATATTTATTTATAAAAAAAATAAAGAAGTGTAATGTTTTCAGAGCTGGAAAGGGACCACATTTTTCAGCTGATGTGAATCTGTAAAGTGTTACACCACCCCTGAGTCACCATTTTCACCCCAGAAAAACTGCTAAAATATTTTTCTCTGCTGTACAAGCAGATAAATCTGTTGACTTCAGTAAGACAATTTGCTCAAGTAGCACCAGGAGCATTTGCTGTTTTAACAGAACCTGAACTATTCCCAGCAATTTACAGCAAAAATCTAGAACCAGGGACATGTTCTCAAAGGGACCTTCACTCTAGTTTCATTTGCAGTACAACGAAATGAATCTGAAGCACTAAGAAGAGGGACAAGGGTTACAGAATAAAGGATAGAATTGCTCTGTAGGGCTAGAAGGCAGCACAATCCTTTGAAACAAATAACATATTTGACTCACACATTTTAAGTGCCATTGAAGAAATGATGCTCAGGAGTATTTGAGGCAGGAGAAGATCTGGGGGTGATTTGCAATAGGGCTGTTTCATACCTGCAGGAGGGCTACCCACAGATTCAGGGGATTCAGATCTACGTTCAGTGCTACAGAAATTAAAAAAAATAAATTTTTTTCAAAGGAAATTAGGTTTGTTGGACTGTACTCTGTGTGACTCTATGCTCTCTCAGTTATGGGTATTAGATTCCTGACAGTAACAAGCCCCAAAAGCTATGTTGGGAAGAGAGCTTTAGTAGCTCCCATGACCAAAGTAAGCTGAGGCATAAGCTCAGCTGGTATTAAAAGTCAAGGCACCAGCACAAGGCCTCGCCCAGTGGGACAGACGGACAGAGCAGCACTCAGCTCATGTCTCTCAGAGCACTGCTGAGCTTATTGATGTCACCTCCCCAGAAATGGGTGGTTCAGGTTAGTGCTGTCCAGGTTTGGCTCCAAGTACACCAGGTAAATGAGCTCCAGAAATTCACTTTCAAGACATAAACCCACAGGAAACCAGGTTTCACATGTCCCATGGCTTAATATATTATAAATATTGCAATTTCCCCTCAGTGTTCAAATTCTTGTTTCTAGTGAGCAGCACAGGGGGTCACTAGAAGTTGCAGTAGTAGTTGTCCCAAACTTGGCCATGGGAAGACATCTCCCACACTTGTAAAATACATCTATTCTAATCCTGACCAGGATTATCACAGCAGAAGTTCTACCTGACAGTGAGGTACTGTTTGTGCTCTGCCCCTCCACACTGGTGCTGTACACTACGAAGTGACCGAAGGAGTCCTTTTAAGTGCAGACTTTCATCTTTACCCCAGCAAAATTGTGAAGGCTCTACTGGATGTTTCTCATGAGCTCCTCAAGAGTGGGCAGTATAGCTCTAGAATACATTTATTTTACAGAAGAAAAAAAGGGGTGATAAAAAAGCCCACATTTTGCTTTGTTGTTATAGAAAGTTAAAGAAATCCCACACAGCTAAACTTCTAAGCAAAAGAAAATGTGCAACTTCATACAACATTTACTATTTGTTAAAAAAATATGATAACAGACAAAGACAAACTTCAGCGGCAGCTAATTACTGTGCCAAGGGCAGAAAGATTTTAGGCAACAAGAAACAGAATGAGAGACTTCTGAAAAGACTTAATTTACTTTAGAAGCAGATTAAGATCTTCGATCAGCCTAAAATAACTACTGAAGTCAATATGTTTATCCACTACATCTGCAGGGGCTGATGGAGAGCTGAAATGGAGGAGGGAGGCGACTCAACCACTCCTCCAGCATGTGACAGCATTAACCACGCTGGCAGGAGGAGGCAAAAAAGTGAAGGGAGGGTAATG
>NW_008612053.1:0-1997 GCF_000691845.1 Merops nubicus | reverse complement strand
AACCCACCCTGGCAGAAGATATAGCTTTTTAATTTAGTTTCTAATTAGTTTGCTTTGGGATTTCTCTTGCCCATGAGAAACTGTAACTCCTCTTTTTCTCCTTGCTTCAGAGAGGGCAGATTTGGAAATGGGAGTTTCCTCAGCTCCAAGGAAAGTCATATACCTAAATCCTACTTTTTTTTTTTTTTTTTGTGTGTGTGTGTGTGCTCTTTTTGGAAAAAAAAAATCCACTAACTCTTACTATAACCAATTCTAAAATTCACAGTATCATAAACTTAAGTGGTAAGGCTACCTCTGCAGTTTTCCAGTGTATGGTGTGTTATCATTGTCTCCTACTGAGAGCTGTGAACTTCTACTGCCAAAACTCAAACCACAGGTTTTTCCCCTGTAGGTGCCTGCTTGTTGAACAAGATGCCTGATCTTAGGCACCCAGGCCTGAAAACGTTAACCTTAAAGGCTGTTGGCATCTTTCAGAAGCTCAGGAGTAAGAGGAAGCTAGTCTGGCTGTCTGAAACGTTCCACTCAGATTGCTTTAAATATTTTGTGGATGATTACAGTCTGAACATTTGACTACATGCCACTTCATTAGACTTTTTTTTTTTTTTTTTTGTTCGTACCATAGATGGGAAATTAAAAATGATCTCTTTAAAAACTCTGATATTTAATTTCCCATAAGATATGAGCGATATTCAGGGCAGTGTCTGGAAAAAAATTAGGATAATAAGGTGTATAAATCTCTGCTTCATTTGAAACAACGCATAAAAGCCAACCCCACATTAATTTTTTTGCTGAAAGAACTTCAATAAGTTTTAAAGTAAGTGTTTCATTTACTGCCACATGCCACACATACATGGCAAACAGTTTATACAAACCACAACACTCAGCTGTTCCTGGTTAGGCACAACAGCCCTCCCCTGAACACCCAAGCTGTGCTTGGCTCCCTCGGGACACTGGTACAGGGTGCTGAGCATTTCAGCCTGATCCAAGGGACACCCTCTGTGCTCGTTTTACTTCGACCAGCTGAGCAGTCCTTCTGTGGAGGTGCTCCAGAAGCCTGCGTTGAGTATGTGCTTAAGATTTTGTTGGCTCAGACCAGAATGCTCTGCACTTTTCTTGAAGACAGCTTAAGTACAGCTTAACTATCCCTGACCTGGTGGTCCGTAATGCCTTCTTCATGTAGTTTCAGTGAACACTATGAGACTTTCCAGTGAACTAGAATACTCCACTGTGTATATACAAACCGTGCTGGGTTTGTGTGGCACGGGTTTGGTAGCAGGGGGGCTACAGAGGTGGCTTCTGCGAGAAGCTACTAGAAGGTTCTTCTATGTCTGACAGAGCCAGTGCCAGCCAGCACTGAGATGGACTCACCACTGGCCAAGGCTAAGCCCATCAGCTATGGTGGTGGCACCTCTGGTAACATGTTGAAGAAGGGGCAGAAAGCCTGCTGCCCAACAGCAGCTCGAGGAGGGGAGGACCCCATGCTGGAGCAGCTGGGTGCCCGAAGGGAGCTGTGATACGCTGGGAGGCCGGCACGGGAGCAGGCTCTTGGCAGGACCTGTGGACCCATGAAGAGAGAAGCACACGCTAGAGCAGTTTTGCTGGAGGGGCTTGTGACCCCATGGGGGACCACGCTGGAGCAGTCTCTTCCTGAAGGGCTGCAGCCCGTGGAAGGGACCCGCGCTGGAGCAGTTTGTGACCGCAGCCCATGCGAAGGGCTCTGGCTGGAGAAGGCCATGGAGGGCTGCTTCCCACGGGAGGGACCCACGCTGGAGCAGGGAAGAGTGCACGGAGTCCTCCCCTGGGGAGGAGGAAGCAGCAGAGACAATGTGTGATGAACTGACTGCAGCCCCATCCCCTGTCCCCTGCACCACTGGCAGGGAGGAAGGAGAGAACTCAGGAATAAAACTGAGCCCAGGAAGAAGAGAGGGATGGGAGGAAGGTGTTTTTAAGATTTAGTTTTCTTTCTCATCATCCTACTCTGATTTGATTGGTAACAA